>NW_027465855.1:0-254451 GCF_049634645.1 Pelodiscus sinensis | reverse complement strand
AACCCTAACCCTAACCCTAACCCTAACCCTAACCCTAACCCTAACCCTAACCCTAACCCTAACCCTAACCCTAACCCTAACCCTAACCCTAACCCTAACCCTAACCCTAACCCTAACCCTAACCCTAACCCTAACCCTAACCCTAACCCTAACCCTAACCCTAACCCTAACCCTAACCCTAACCCTAACCCTAACCCTAACCCTAACCCTAACCCTAACCCTAACCCTAACCCTAACCCTAACCCTAACCCTAACCCTAACCCTAACCCTAACCCTAACCCTAACCCTAACCCTAACCCTAACCCTAACCCTAACCCTAACCCTAACCCTAACCCTAACCCTAACCCTAACCCTAACCCTAACCCTAACCCTAACCCTAACCCTAACCCTAACCCTAACCCTAACCCTAACCCTAACCCTAACCCTAACCCTAACCCTAACCCTAACCCTAACCCTAACCCTAACCCTAACCCTAACCCTAACCCTAACCCTAACCCTAACCCTAACCCTAACCCTAACCCTAACCCTAACCCTAACCCTAACCCTAACCCTAACCCTAACCCTAACCCTAACCCTAACCCTAACCCTAACCCTAACCCTAACCCTAACCCTAACCCTAACCCTAACCCTAACCCTAACCCTAACCCTAACCCTAACCCTAACCCTAACCCTAACCCTAACCCTAACCCTAACCCTAACCCTAACCCTAACCCTAACCCTAACCCTAACCCTAACCCTAACCCTAACCCTAACCCTAACCCTAACCCTAACCCTAACCCTAACCCTAACCCTAACCCTAACCCTAACCCTAACCCTAACCCTAACCCTAACCCTAACCCTAACCCTAACCCTAACCCTAACCCTAACCCTAACCCTAACCCTAACCCTAACCCTAACCCTAACCCTAACCCTAACCCTAACCCTAACCCTAACCCTAACCCTAACCCTAACCCTAACCCTAACCCTAACCCTAACCCTAACCCTAACCCTAACCCTAACCCTAACCCTAACCCTAACCCTAACCCTAACCCTAACCCTAACCCTAACCCTAACCCTAACCCTAACCCTAACCCTAACCCTAACCCTAACCCTAACCCTAACCCTAACCCTAACCCTAACCCTAACCCTAACCCTAACCCTAACCCTAACCCTAACCCTAACCCTAACCCTAACCCTAACCCTAACCCTAACCCTAACCCTAACCCTAACCCTAACCCTAACCCTAACCCTAACCCTAACCCTAACCCTAACCCTAACCCTAACCCTAACCCTAACCCTAACCCTAACCCTAACCCTAACCCTAACCCTAACCCTAACCCTAACCCTAACCCTAACCCTAACCCTAACCCTAACCCTAACCCTAACCCTAACCCTAACCCTAACCCTAACCCTAACCCTAACCCTAACCCTAACCCTAACCCTAACCCTAACCCTAACCCTAACCCTAACCCTAACCCTAACCCTAACCCTAACCCTAACCCTAACCCTAACCCTAACCCTAACCCTAACCCTAACCCTAACCCTAACCCTAACCCTAACCCTAACCCTAACCCTAACCCTAACCCTAACCCTAACCCTAACCCTAACCCTAACCCTAACCCTAACCCTAACCCTAACCCTAACCCTAACCCTAACCCTAACCCTAACCCTAACCCTAACCCTAACCCTAACCCTAACCCTAACCCTAACCCTAACCCTAACCCTAACCCTAACCCTAACCCTAACCCTAACCCTAACCCTAACCCTAACCCTAACCCTAACCCTAACCCTAACCCTAACCCTAACCCTAACCCTAACCCTAACCCTAACCCTAACCCTAACCCTAACCCTAACCCTAACCCTAACCCTAACCCTAACCCTAACCCTAACCCTAACCCTAACCCTAACCCTAACCCTAACCCTAACCCTAACCCTAACCCTAACCCTAACCCTAACCCTAACCCTAACCCTAACCCTAACCCTAACCCTAACCCTAACCCTAACCCTAACCCTAACCCTAACCCTAACCCTAACCCTAACCCTAACCCTAACCCTAACCCTAACCCTAACCCTAACCCTAACCCTAACCCTAACCCTAACCCTAACCCTAACCCTAACCCTAACCCTAACCCTAACCCTAACCCTAACCCTAACCCTAACCCTAACCCTAACCCTAACCCTAACCCTAACCCTAACCCTAACCCTAACCCTAACCCTAACCCTAACCCTAACCCTAACCCTAACCCTAACCCTAACCCTAACCCTAACCCTAACCCTAACCCTAACCCTAACCCTAACCCTAACCCTAACCCTAACCCTAACCCTAACCCTAACCCTAACCCTAACCCTAACCCTAACCCTAACCCTAACCCTAACCCTAACCCTAACCCTAACCCTAACCCTAACCCTAACCCTAACCCTAACCCTAACCCTAACCCTAACCCTAACCCTAACCCTAACCCTAACCCTAACCCTAACCCTAACCCTAACCCTAACCCTAACCCTAACCCTAACCCTAACCCTAACCCTAACCCTAACCCTAACCCTAACCCTAACCCTAACCCTAACCCTAACCCTAACCCTAACCCTAACCCTAACCCTAACCCTAACCCTAACCCTAACCCTAACCCTAACCCTAACCCTAACCCTAACCCTAACCCTAACCCTAACCCTAACCCTAACCCTAACCCTAACCCTAACCCTAACCCTAACCCTAACCCTAACCCTAACCCTAACCCTAACCCTAACCCTAACCCTAACCCTAACCCTAACCCTAACCCTAACCCTAACCCTAACCCTAACCCTAACCCTAACCCTAACCCTAACCCTAACCCTAACCCTAACCCTAACCCTAACCCTAACCCTAACCCTAACCCTAACCCTAACCCTAACCCTAACCCTAACCCTAACCCTAACCCTAACCCTAACCCTAACCCTAACCCTAACCCTAACCCTAACCCTAACCCTAACCCTAACCCTAACCCTAACCCTAACCCTAACCCTAACCCTAACCCTAACCCTAACCCTAACCCTAACCCTAACCCTAACCCTAACCCTAACCCTAACCCTAACCCTAACCCTAACCCTAACCCTAACCCTAACCCTAACCCTAACCCTAACCCTAACCCTAACCCTAACCCTAACCCTAACCCTAACCCTAACCCTAACCCTAACCCTAACCCTAACCCTAACCCTAACCCTAACCCTAACCCTAACCCTAACCCTAACCCTAACCCTAACCCTAACCCTAACCCTAACCCTAACCCTAACCCTAACCCTAACCCTAACCCTAACCCTAACCCTAACCCTAACCCTAACCCTAACCCTAACCCTAACCCTAACCCTAACCCTAACCCTAACCCTAACCCTAACCCTAACCCTAACCCTAACCCTAACCTCTAACCCTAACCCTAACCCTAACCCTAACCCTAACCCTAACCCTAACCCTAACCCTAACCCTAACCCTAACCCTAACCCTAACCCTAACCCTAACCCTAACCCTAACCCTAACCCTAACCCTAACCCTAACCCTAACCCTAACCCTAACCCTAACCCTAACCCTAACCCTAACCCTAACCCTAACCCTAACCCTAACCCTAACCCTAACCCTAACCCTAACCCTAACCCTAACCCTAACCCTAACCCTAACCCTAACCCTAACCCTAACCCTAACCCTAACCCTAACCCTAACCCTAACCCTAACCCTAACCCTAACCCTAACCCTAACCCTAACCCTAACCCTAACCCTAACCCTAACCCTAACCCTAACCCTAACCCTAACCCTAACCCTAACCCTAACCCTAACCCTAACCCTAACCCTAACCCTAACCCTAACCCTAACCCTAACCCTAACCCTAACCCTAACCCTAACCCTAACCCTAACCCTAACCCTAACCCTAACCCTAACCCTAACCCTAACCCTAACCCTAACCCTAACCCTAACCCTAACCCTAACCCTAACCCTAACCCTAACCCTAACCCTAACCCTAACCCTAACCCTAACCCTAACCCTAACCCTAACCCTAACCCTAACCCTAACCCTAACCCTAACCCTAACCCTAACCCTAACCCTAACCCTAACCCTAACCCTAACCCTAACCCTAACCCTAACCCTAACCCTAACCCTAACCCTAACCCTAACCCTAACCCTAACCCTAACCCTAACCCTAACCCTAACCCTAACCCTAACCCTAACCCTAACCCTAACCCTAACCCTAACCCTAACCCTAACCCTAACCCTAACCCTAACCCTAACCCTAACCCTAACCCTAACCCTAACCCTAACCCTAACCCTAACCCTAACCCTAACCCTAACCCTAACCCTAACCCTAACCCTAACCCTAACCCTAACCCTAACCCTAACCCTAACCCTAACCCTAACCCTAACCCTAACCCTAACCCTAACCCTAACCCTAACCCTAACCCTAACCCTAACCCTAACCCTAACCCTAACCCTAACCCTAACCCTAACCCTAACCCTAACCCTAACCCTAACCCTAACCCTAACCCTAACCCTAACCCTAACCCTAACCCTAACCCTAACCCTAACCCTAACCCTAACCCTAACCCTAACCCTAACCCTAACCCTAACCCTAACCCTAACCCTAACCCTAACCCTAACCCTAACCCTAACCCTAACCCTAACCCTAACCCTAACCCTAACCCTAACCCTAACCCTAACCCTAACCCTAACCCTAACCCTAACCCTAACCCTAACCCTAACCCTAACCCTAACCCTAACCCTAACCCTAACCCTAACCCTAACCCTAACCCTAACCCTAACCCTAACCCTAACCCTAACCCTAACCCTAACCCTAACCCTAACCCTAACCCTAACCCTAACCCTAACCCTAACCCTAACCCTAACCCTAACCCTAACCCTAACCCTAACCCTAACCCTAACCCTAACCCTAACCCTAACCCTAACCCTAACCCTAACCCTAACCCTAACCCTAACCCTAACCCTAACCCTAACCCTAACCCTAACCCTAACCCTAACCCTAACCCTAACCCTAACCCTAACCCTAACCCTAACCCTAACCCTAACCCTAACCCTAACCCTAACCCTAACCCTAACCCTAACCCTAACCCTAACCCTAACCCTAACCCTAACCCTAACCCTAACCCTAACCCTAACCCTAACCCTAACCCTAACCCTAACCCTAACCCTAACCCTAACCCTAACCCTAACCCTAACCCTAACCCTAACCCTAACCCTAACCCTAACCCTAACCCTAACCCTAACCCTAACCCTAACCCTAACCCTAACCCTAACCCTAACCCTAACCCTAACCCTAACCCTAACCCTAACCCTAACCCTAACCCTAACCCTAACCCTAACCCTAACCCTAACCCTAACCCTAACCCTAACCCTAACCCTAACCCTAACCCTAACCCTAACCCTAACCCTAACCCTAACCCTAACCCTAACCCTAACCCTAACCCTAACCCTAACCCTAACCCTAACCCTAACCCTAACCCTAACCCTAACCCTAACCCTAACCCTAACCCTAACCCTAACCCTAACCCTAACCCTAACCCTAACCCTAACCCTAACCCTAACCCTAACCCTAACCCTAACCCTAACCCTAACCCTAACCCTAACCCTAACCCTAACCCTAACCCTAACCCTAACCCTAACCCTAACCCTAACCCTAACCCTAACCCTAACCCTAACCCTAACCCTAACCCTAACCCTAACCCTAACCCTAACCCTAACCCTAACCCTAACCCTAACCCTAACCCTAACCCTAACCCTAACCCTAACCCTAACCCTAACCCTAACCCTAACCCTAACCCTAACCCTAACCCTAACCCTAACCCTAACCCTAACCCTAACCCTAACCCTAACCCTAACCCTAACCCTAACCCTAACCCTAACCCTAACCCTAACCCTAACCCTAACCCTAACCCTAACCCTAACCCTAACCCTAACCCTAACCCTAACCCTAACCCTAACCCTAACCCTAACCCTAACCCTAACCCTAACCCTAACCCTAACCCTAACCCTAACCCTAACCCTAACCCTAACCCTAACCCTAACCCTAACCCTAACCCTAACCCTAACCCTAACCCTAACCCTAACCCTAACCCTAACCCTAACCCTAACCCTAACCCTAACCCTAACCCTAACCCTAACCCTAACCCTAACCCTAACCCTAACCCTAACCCTAACCCTAACCCTAACCCTAACCCTAACCCTAACCCTAACCCTAACCCTAACCCTAACCCTAACCCTAACCCTAACCCTAACCCTAACCCTAACCCTAACCCTAACCCTAACCCTAACCCTAACCCTAACCCTAACCCTAACCCTAACCCTAACCCTAACCCTAACCCTAACCCTAACCCTAACCCTAACCCTAACCCTAACCCTAACCCTAACCCTAACCCTAACCCTAACCCTAACCCTAACCCTAACCCTAACCCTAACCCTAACCCTAACCCTAACCCTAACCCTAACCCTAACCCTAACCCTAACCCTAACCCTAACCCTAACCCTAACCCTAACCCTAACCCTAACCCTAACCCTAACCCTAACCCTAACCCTAACCCTAACCCTAACCCTAACCCTAACCCTAACCCTAACCCTAACCCTAACCCTAACCCTAACCCTAACCCTAACCCTAACCCTAACCCTAACCCTAACCCTAACCCTAACCCTAACCCTAACCCTAACCCTAACCCTAACCCTAACCCTAACCCTAACCCTAACCCTAACCCTAACCCTAACCCTAACCCTAACCCTAACCCTAACCCTAACCCTAACCCTAACCCTAACCCTAACCCTAACCCTAACCCTAACCCTAACCCTAACCCTAACCCTAACCCTAACCCTAACCCTAACCCTAACCCTAACCCTAACCCTAACCCTAACCCTAACCCTAACCCTAACCCTAACCCTAACCCTAACCCTAACCCTAACCCTAACCCTAACCCTAACCCTAACCCTAACCCTAACCCTAACCCTAACCCTAACCCTAACCCTAACCCTAACCCTAACCCTAACCCTAACCCTAACCCTAACCCTAACCCTAACCCTAACCCTAACCCTAACCCTAACCCTAACCCTAACCCTAACCCTAACCCTAACCCTAACCCTAACCCTAACCCTAACCCTAACCCTAACCCTAACCCTAACCCTAACCCTAACCCTAACCCTAACCCTAACCCTAACCCTAACCCTAACCCTAACCCTAACCCTAACCCTAACCCTAACCCTAACCCTAACCCTAACCCTAACCCTAACCCTAACCCTAACCCTAACCCTAACCCTAACCCTAACCCTAACCCTAACCCTAACCCTAACCCTAACCCTAACCCTAACCCTAACCCTAACCCTAACCCTAACCCTAACCCTAACCCTAACCCTAACCCTAACCCTAACCCTAACCCTAACCCTAACCCTAACCCTAACCCTAACCCTAACCCTAACCCTAACCCTAACCCTAACCCTAACCCTAACCCTAACCCTAACCCTAACCCTAACCCTAACCCTAACCCTAACCCTAACCCTAACCCTAACCCTAACCCTAACCCTAACCCTAACCCTAACCCTAACCCTAACCCTAACCCTAACCCTAACCCTAACCCTAACCCTAACCCTAACCCTAACCCTAACCCTAACCCTAACCCTAACCCTAACCCTAACCCTAACCCTAACCCTAACCCTAACCCTAACCCTAACCCTAACCCTAACCCTAACCCTAACCCTAACCCTAACCCTAACCCTAACCCTAACCCTAACCCTAACCCTAACCCGAACCCTAACCCTAACCCTAACCCTAACCCTAACCCTAACCCTAACCCTAACCCTAACCCTAACCCTAACCCTAACCCTAACCCTAACCCTAACCCTAACCCTAACCCTAACCCTAACCCTAACCCTAACCCTAACCCTAACCCTAACCCTAACCCTAACCCTAACCCTAACCCTAACCCTAACCCTAACCCTAACCCTAACCCTAACCCTAACCCTAACCCTAACCCTAACCCTAACCCTAACCCTAACCCTAACCCTAACCCTAACCCTAACCCTAACCCTAACCCTAACCCTAACCCTAACCCTAACCCTAACCCTAACCCTAACCCTAACCCTAACCCTAACCCTAACCCTAACCCTAACCCTAACCCTAACCCTAACCCTAACCCTAACCCTAACCCTAACCCTAACCCTAACCCTAACCCTAACCCTAACCCTAACCCTAACCCTAACCCTAACCCTAACCCTAACCCTAACCCTAACCCTAACCCTAACCCTAACCCTAACCCTAACCCTAACCCTAACCCTAACCCTAACCCTAACCCTAACCCTAACCCTAACCCTAACCCTAACCCTAACCCTAACCCTAACCCTAACCCTAACCCTAACCCTAACCCTAACCCTAACCCTAACCCTAACCCTAACCCTAACCCTAACCCTAACCCTAACCCTAACCCTAACCCTAACCCTAACCCTAACCCTAACCCTAACCCTAACCCTAACCCTAACCCTAACCCTAACCCTAACCCTAACCCTAACCCTAACCCTAACCCTAACCCTAACCCTAACCCTAACCCTAACCCTAACCCTAACCCTAACCCTAACCCTAACCCTAACCCTAACCCTAACCCTAACCCTAACCCTAACCCTAACCCTAACCCTAACCCTAACCCTAACCCTAACCCTAACCCTAACCCTAACCCTAACCCTAACCCTAACCCTAACCCTAACCCTAACCCTAACCCTAACCCTAACCCTAACCCTAACCCTAACCCTAACCCTAACCCTAACCCTAACCCTAACCCTAACCCTAACCCTAACCCTAACCCTAACCCTAACCCTAACCCTAACCCTAACCCTAACCCTAACCCTAACCCTAACCCTAACCCTAACCCTAACCCTAACCCTAACCCTAACCCTAACCCTAACCCTAACCCTAACCCTAACCCTAACCCTAACCCTAACCCTAACCCTAACCCTAACCCTAACCCTAACCCTAACCCTAACCCTAACCCTAACCCTAACCCTAACCCTAACCCTAACCCTAACCCTAACCCTAACCCTAACCCTAACCCTAACCCTAACCCTAACCCTAACCCTAACCCTAACCCTAACCCTAACCCTAACCCTAACCCTAACCCTAACCCTAACCCTAACCCTAACCCTAACCCTAACCCTAACCCTAACCCTAACCCTAACCCTAACCCTAACCCTAACCCTAACCCTAACCCTAACCCTAACCCTAACCCTAACCCTAACCCTAACCCTAACCCTAACCCTAACCCTAACCCTAACCCTAACCCTAACCCTAACCCTAACCCTAACCCTAACCCTAACCCTAACCCTAACCCTAACCCTAACCCTAACCCTAACCCTAACCCTAACCCTAACCCTAACCCTAACCCTAACCCTAACCCTAACCCTAACCCTAACCCTAACCCTAACCCTAACCCTAACCCTAACCCTAACCCTAACCCTAACCCTAACCCTAACCCTAACCCTAACCCTAACCCTAACCCTAACCCTAACCCTAACCCTAACCCTAACCCTAACCCTAACCCTAACCCTAACCCTAACCCTAACCCTAACCCTAACCCTAACCCTAACCCTAACCCTAACCCTAACCCTAACCCTAACCCTAACCCTAACCCTAACCCTAACCCTAACCCTAACCCTAACCCTAACCCTAACCCTAACCCTAACCCTAACCCTAACCCTAACCCTAACCCTAACCCTAACCCTAACCCTAACCCTAACCCTAACCCTAACCCTAACCCTAACCCTAACCCTAACCCTAACCCTAACCCTAACCCTAACCCTAACCCTAACCCTAACCCTAACCCTAACCCTAACCCTAACCCTAACCCTAACCCTAACCCTAACCCTAACCCTAACCCTAACCCTAACCCTAACCCTAACCCTAACCCTAACCCTAACCCTAACCCTAACCCTAACCCTAACCCTAACCCTAACCCTAACCCTAACCCTAACCCTAACCCTAACCCTAACCCTAACCCTAACCCTAACCCTAACCCTAACCCTAACCCTAACCCTAACCCTAACCCTAACCCTAACCCTAACCCTAACCCTAACCCTAACCCTAACCCTAACCCTAACCCTAACCCTAACCCTAACCCTAACCCTAACCCTAACCCTAACCCTAACCCTAACCCTAACCCTAACCCTAACCCTAACCCTAACCCTAACCCTAACCCTAACCCTAACCCTAACCCTAACCCTAACCCTAACCCTAACCCTAACCCTAACCCTAACCCTAACCCTAACCCTAACCCTAACCCTAACCCTAACCCTAACCCTAACCCTAACCCTAACCCTAACCCTAACCCTAACCCTAACCCTAACCCTAACCCTAACCCTAACCCTAACCCTAACCCTAACCCTAACCCTAACCCTAACCCTAACCCTAACCCTAACCCTAACCCTAACCCTAACCCTAACCCTAACCCTAACCCTAACCCTAACCCTAACCCTAACCCTAACCCTAACCCTAACCCTAACCCTAACCCTAACCCTAACCCTAACCCTAACCCTAACCCTAACCCTAACCCTAACCCTAACCCTAACCCTAACCCTAACCCTAACCCTAACCCTAACCCTAACCCTAACCCTAACCCTAACCCTAACCCTAACCCTAACCCTAACCCTAACCCTAACCCTAACCCTAACCCTAACCCTAACCCTAACCCTAACCCTAACCCTAACCCTAACCCTAACCCTAACCCTAACCCTAACCCTAACCCTAACCCTAACCCTAACCCTAACCCTAACCCTAACCCTAACCCTAACCCTAACCCTAACCCTAACCCTAACCCTAACCCTAACCCTAACCCTAACCCTAACCCTAACCCTAACCCTAACCCTAACCCTAACCCTAACCCTAACCCTAACCCTAACCCTAACCCTAACCCTAACCCTAACCCTAACCCTAACCCTAACCCTAACCCTAACCCTAACCCTAACCCTAACCCTAACCCTAACCCTAACCCTAACCCTAACCCTAACCCTAACCCTAACCCTAACCCTAACCCTAACCCTAACCCTAACCCTAACCCTAACCCTAACCCTAACCCTAACCCTAACCCTAACCCTAACCCTAACCCTAACCCTAACCCTAACCCTAACCCTAACCCTAACCCTAACCCTAACCCTAACCCTAACCCTAACCCTAACCCTAACCCTAACCCTAACCCTAACCCTAACCCTAACCCTAACCCTAACCCTAACCCTAACCCTAACCCTAACCCTAACCCTAACCCTAACCCTAACCCTAACCCTAACCCTAACCCTAACCCTAACCCTAACCCTAACCCTAACCCTAACCCTAACCCTAACCCTAACCCTAACCCTAACCCTAACCCTAACCCTAACCCTAACCCTAACCCTAACCCTAACCCTAACCCTAACCCTAACCCTAACCCTAACCCTAACCCTAACCCTAACCCTAACCCTAACCCTAACCCTAACCCTAACCCTAACCCTAACCCTAACCCTAACCCTAACCCTAACCCTAACCCTAACCCTAACCCTAACCCTAACCCTAACCCTAACCCTAACCCTAACCCTAACCCTAACCCTAACCCTAACCCTAACCCTAACCCTAACCCTAACCCTAACCCTAACCCTAACCCTAACCCTAACCCTAACCCTAACCCTAACCCTAACCCTAACCCTAACCCTAACCCTAACCCTAACCCTAACCCTAACCCTAACCCTAACCCTAACCCTAACCCTAACCCTAACCCTAACCCTAACCCTAACCCTAACCCTAACCCTAACCCTAACCCTAACCCTAACCCTAACCCTAACCCTAACCCTAACCCTAACCCTAACCCTAACCCTAACCCTAACCCTAACCCTAACCCTAACCCTAACCCTAACCCTAACCCTAACCCTAACCCTAACCCTAACCCTAACCCTAACCCTAACCCTAACCCTAACCCTAACCCTAACCCTAACCCTAACCCTAACCCTAACCCTAACCCTAACCCTAACCCTAACCCTAACCCTAACCCTAACCCTAACCCTAACCCTAACCCTAACCCTAACCCTAACCCTAACCCTAACCCTAACCCTAACCCTAACCCTAACCCTAACCCTAACCCTAACCCTAACCCTAACCCTAACCCTAACCCTAACCCTAACCCTAACCCTAACCCTAACCCTAACCCTAACCCTAACCCTAACCCTAACCCTAACCCTAACCCTAACCCTAACCCTAACCCTAACCCTAACCCTAACCCTAACCCTAACCCTAACCCTAACCCTAACCCTAACCCTAACCCTAACCCTAACCCTAACCCTAACCCTAACCCTAACCCTAACCCTAACCCTAACCCTAACCCTAACCCTAACCCTAACCCTAACCCTAACCCTAACCCTAACCCTAACCCTAACCCTAACCCTAACCCTAACCCTAACCCTAACCCTAACCCTAACCCTAACCCTAACCCTAACCCTAACCCTAACCCTAACCCTAACCCTAACCCTAACCCTAACCCTAACCCTAACCCTAACCCTAACCCTAACCCTAACCCTAACCCTAACCCTAACCCTAACCCTAACCCTAACCCTAACCCTAACCCTAACCCTAACCCTAACCCTAACCCTAACCCTAACCCTAACCCTAACCCTAACCCTAACCCTAACCCTAACCCTAACCCTAACCCTAACCCTAACCCTAACCCTAACCCTAACCCTAACCCTAACCCTAACCCTAACCCTAACCCTAACCCTAACCCTAACCCTAACCCTAACCCTAACCCTAACCCTAACCCTAACCCTAACCCTAACCCTAACCCTAACCCTAACCCTAACCCTAACCCTAACCCTAACCCTAACCCTAACCCTAACCCTAACCCTAACCCTAACCCTAACCCTAACCCTAACCCTAACCCTAACCCTAACCCTAACCCTAACCCTAACCCTAACCCTAACCCTAACCCTAACCCTAACCCTAACCCTAACCCTAACCCTAACCCTAACCCTAACCCTAACCCTAACCCTAACCCTAACCCTAACCCTAACCCTAACCCTAACCCTAACCCTAACCCTAACCCTAACCCTAACCCTAACCCTAACCCTAACCCTAACCCTAACCCTAACCCTAACCCTAACCCTAACCCTAACCCTAACCCTAACCCTAACCCTAACCCTAACCCTAACCCTAACCCTAACCCTAACCCTAACCCTAACCCTAACCCTAACCCTAACCCTAACCCTAACCCTAACCCTAACCCTAACCCTAACCCTAACCCTAACCCTAACCCTAACCCTAACCCTAACCCTAACCCTAACCCTAACCCTAACCCTAACCCTAACCCTAACCCTAACCCTAACCCTAACCCTAACCCTAACCCTAACCCTAACCCTAACCCTAACCCTAACCCTAACCCTAACCCTAACCCTAACCCTAACCCTAACCCTAACCCTAACCCTAACCCTAACCCTAACCCTAACCCTAACCCTAACCCTAACCCTAACCCTAACCCTAACCCTAACCCTAACCCTAACCCTAACCCTAACCCTAACCCTAACCCTAACCCTAACCCTAACCCTAACCCTAACCCTAACCCTAACCCTAACCCTAACCCTAACCCTAACCCTAACCCTAACCCTAACCCTAACCCTAACCCTAACCCTAACCCTAACCCTAACCCTAACCCTAACCCTAACCCTAACCCTAACCCTAACCCTAACCCTAACCCTAACCCTAACCCTAACCCTAACCCTAACCCTAACCCTAACCCTAACCCTAACCCTAACCCTAACCCTAACCCTAACCCTAACCCTAACCCTAACCCTAACCCTAACCCTAACCCTAACCCTAACCCTAACCCTAACCCTAACCCTAACCCTAACCCTAACCCTAACCCTAACCCTAACCCTAACCCTAACCCTAACCCTAACCCTAACCCTAACCCTAACCCTAACCCTAACCCTAACCCTAACCCTAACCCTAACCCTAACCCTAACCCTAACCCTAACCCTAACCCTAACCCTAACCCTAACCCTAACCCTAACCCTAACCCTAACCCTAACCCTAACCCTAACCCTAACCCTAACCCTAACCCTAACCCTAACCCTAACCCTAACCCTAACCCTAACCCTAACCCTAACCCTAACCCTAACCCTAACCCTAACCCTAACCCTAACCCTAACCCTAACCCTAACCCTAACCCTAACCCTAACCCTAACCCTAACCCTAACCCTAACCCTAACCCTAACCCTAACCCTAACCCTAACCCTAACCCTAACCCTAACCCTAACCCTAACCCTAACCCTAACCCTAACCCTAACCCTAACCCTAACCCTAACCCTAACCCTAACCCTAACCCTAACCCTAACCCTAACCCTAACCCTAACCCTAACCCTAACCCTAACCCTAACCCTAACCCTAACCCTAACCCTAACCCTAACCCTAACCCTAACCCTAACCCTAACCCTAACCCTAACCCTAACCCTAACCCTAACCCTAACCCTAACCCTAACCCTAACCCTAACCCTAACCCTAACCCTAACCCTAACCCTAACCCTAACCCTAACCCTAACCCTAACCCTAACCCTAACCCTAACCCTAACCCTAACCCTAACCCTAACCCTAACCCTAACCCTAAGCCCAAACCCAAAGCCCAAACCCTAAAGCCCAAACCCTAAAGCCCAAACCCTAAAGCCCAAACCCTAAAGCCCAAACCCTAAAGCCCAAACCCTAAAGCCCAAACCCTAAAGCCCAAACCCTAAAGCCCAAACCCTAAAGCCCAAACCCTAAAGCCCAAACCCTAAAGCCCAAACCCTAAAGCCCAAACCCTAAAGCCCAAACCCTAAAGCCCAAACCCTAAAGCCCAAACCCTAAAGCCCAAACCCTAAAGCCCAAACCCTAAAGCCCAAACCCTAAAGCCCAAACCCTAAAGCCCAAACCCTAAAGCCCAAACCCTAAAGCCCAAACCCTAAAGCCCAAACCCTAAAGCCCAAACCCTAAAGCCCAAACCCTAAAGCCCAAACCCTAAAGCCCAAACCCTAAAGCCCAAACCCTAAAGCCCAAACCCTAAAGCCCAAACCCTAAAGCCCAAACCCTAAAGCCCAAACCCTAAAGCCCAAACCCTAAAGCCGTTTTGCTGGGTCTACAAACCACCTTTTCTACATACCCAGGCTCAGGTCTTTCCAGGCTACAGAAAATGACACCGCAACACCACAGCAGGTTTTCACATCAAGTTTATTTGGCAACACAATTGCTTCCTTTTACAGCAACAGCTTACACATTTTGGACCGTGACCAATACTGGACAAGTTCTATGACACAAACAACCATAATAATGTTCCATTTTCAGAGTCTTACATGACATGGTGAGCATACCCTTCAAGCAATACCTTCTCTATCAAAACCTCTCCTCTACAATATCTTGGCCCACATCTCTAGCCTCGGCGAGCCAGAGTTGACCGGCAAACGGCCGGCATGGTTCCTCCTTAGCACCATCTTGTCAAAAAAGTTAAGTCAAAGACTGTCCGGGACAGTCCCAACCCTGGTGCAGTGCAGCGAAACAGCCAGAAGGCTGACAGTTTGAAAAAAAGTCAGCCTTGCGGCTGTTTGACTGCACTGCACCAGGGTTTATCATCACTGCTGTGATGATGTATGTTATGACTTGGATGACTAAATGAGTCATCTCACTGAAACCCAAACTACACATTACACTCTTACAACTACAGCACTGACAATACATCAAATGATAAAACACTCCGTGACAATACATCAAATGCATCACAATACATCAAATGATAAAACACTCTGTGACAATACATCAAATGCATCACAATACATCAAATGATAAAACACTCTGTGACAATACATCAAATGCATCACAATACATCAAATGCATGACAATACATCAAATGATAAAACACTCCAAAACAATGCATCAGATGCATGACAATACATCGAATGATAAAACACTCCGTGACAATACATCGAATGCATGACAATACATCAAATGATAAAACACTCCGTGATAATACATCGAATGCGTGACAATACATCAAATGATAAAACACTCCGTGACAATACATCGGATGCATGACAATACATCAAATGATAAAACGCTCCAAAACAAACACATACGGCACATTACAGTGCCCTCTCGTTACTTTGATGGCTAGAACGTACAAAATAACTACCAATTTCGTTAATTTTTACTTTTTGGTAAATGAACTTGACGTATCTACCAATTGGGACTGTGAAAATATGAACAGTGCCGCCTCAGAATATTGGTACTAGTCATCAAGGCAAGAGGACGCTGCAAATCACAACGCGAGAAATACACAAACTCTACATCTTCCGAACAAACGCACGCCAAATTCTTCTCCGGATGTGTAGAAATGTTCCGATCGCGCCAAAGACGAAGACTTCCTAGAGAAAGACAAAACAATTCTCACGGTTAATGTCCGTACAACAAACTCCAGCCGCCTCCTCTTCCAAAAACACACATATACGGTGTAGTGCAAGTGAATCGCCCCAGTGACATGCACCCGGTGAAATACGTTTCCCAAGAAAAATGCACGGCACGCACGACCCCCTATCAAACCCTACTTAACTTGCAAATCTGAAAGCGAATCCTACGCAGACTCTTCATCTTCCGAACCGGCAAAGATGTGCCAAACTCTTCTTTGCTCGTGGCGAAATCTTCACGTCGCGCCGACGGGGAACGCTTCCTACGGAATTGAAAAACAATCGTCGCGGTTAAGGCGCGTACGACAAACGCAAACCTTCGCTTCCAAAACACACGCGTGCCACCTTGCGTATGTGAATTTCCCCCAGTGACGTGCCCCCGGCAAACCGCGTGTCCCGAGTGAAACGCGGCGCGCGCGCGACAAAGAAAACCCCCGATCGGGACCGTACTTAACTTGCAAATCTGAAAGCGAATCCTACGCAGACTCTTCATCTTCCGAACCGGCAAAGACGCGCCAAACTCTTCTCCGGTCGTGGCAAAATCTTCACGTCGCGCCGACGGGGAACGCTTCCTACGGAAATGAAAAACAATCGTCGCGGTTAAGGCGCGTACGACAAACGCAAACCTTCGCTTCCAAAACACACGCGTGCCACCTTGCGTATGTGAATTTCCCCCAGTGACGTGCCCCCGGCAAACCGCGTGTCCCGAGTGAAACGCGGCGCGCGCGCGACAAAGAAAACCCCCGATCGGGACCGTACTTAACTTGCAAATCTGAAAGCGAATCCTACGCAGACTCTTCATCTTCCGAGCCGGCAAAGACGCGCCAAACTCTTCTTTGCTCGTGGCGAAATCTTCACGTCGCGCCGACGGGGAACGCTTCCTACGGAAATGAAAAACAATCGTCGCGGTTAAGGCGCGTACGACAAACGCAAACCTTCGCTTCCAAAACACACGCGTGCCACCTTGCGTATGTGAATTTCCCCCAGTGACGTGCCCCCGGCGAACCGCGTGTCCCGAGTGAAACGCGGAGCGCGCGCGACAAAGAAAACCCCCGACCAGGACCGTACTTAACTTGCAAATCTGAAAGCGAATCCTACGTAGACTCTTCATCTTCCGAACCGGCAAAGACGCGCCAAACTCTTCTTTGCTCGTGGCGAAATCTTCACGTCGCGCCGCCGGGGAACGCTTCCTACGGAAATGAAAAACAATCGTCGCGGTTAAGGCGCGTACGACAAACGCAAACCTTCGCTTCCAAAACACACGCGTGCCACCTTGCGTATGTGAATTTCCCCCAGTGACGTGCCCCCGGCAAACCGCGTGTCCCGAGTGAAACGCGGAGCGCGCGCGACAAAGAAAACCCCCGATCGGGACCGTACTTAACTTGCAAATCTGAAAGCGAATCCTACGCAGACTCTTCATCTTCCGAGCCGGCAAAGACGCGCCAAACTCTTCTTTGCTCGTGGCGAAATCTTCACGTCGCGCCGCCGGGGAACGCTTCCTACGGAAATGAAAAACAATCGTCGCGGTTAAGGCGCGTACGACAAACGCAAACCTTCGCTTCCAAAACACACGCGTGCCACCTTGCGTATGTGAATTTCCCCCAGTGACGTGCCCCCGGCAAACCGCGTGTCCCGAGTGAAACGCGGAGCGCGCGCGACAAAGAAAACCCCCGATCGGGACCGTACTTAACTTGCAAACCTGAAAGCGAATCCTACGTCGACTCTTCATCTTCCGAACCGGCAAAGACGCGCCAAACTCTTCTTTGCTCGTGGCGAAATCTTCACGTCGCGCCGCCGGGGAACGCTTCCTACGGAAATGAAAAACAATCGTCGCGGTTAAGGCGCGTACGACAAACGCAAACCTTCGCTTCCAAAACACACGCGTGCCACCTTGCGTATGTGAATTTCCCCCAGTGACGTGCCCCCGGCAAACCGCGTGTCCCGAGTGAAACGCGGAGCGCGCGCGACAAAGAAAACCCCCGACCGGGACCGTACTTAACTTGCAAATCTGAAAGCGAATCCTACGTAGACTCTTCATCTTCCGAACCGGCAAAGACGCGCCAAACTCTTCTTTGCTCGTGGCGAAATCTTCACGTCGCGCCGCCGGGGAACGCTTCCTACGGAAATGAAAAACAATCGTCGCGGTTAAGGCGCGTACGACAAACGCAAACCTTCGCTTCCAAAACACACGCGTGCCACCTTGCGTATGTGAATTTCCCCCAGTGACGTGCCCCCGGCGAACCGCGTGTCCCGAGTGAAACGCGGAGCGCGCGCGACAAAGAAAACCCCCGACCGGGACCGTACTTAACTTGCAAATCTGAAAGCGAATCCTACGTAGACTCTTCATCTTCCGAACCGGCAAAGACGCGCCAAACTCTTCTCCGGTCGTGGCGAAATCTTCACGTCGCGCCGACGGGGAACGCTTCCTACGGAAATGAAAAACAATCGTCGCGGTTAAGGCGCGTACGACAAAACACAAAGCGCCTCGGCTTGCGAAAAGGGTCTCTACAATCTAGCACAGGTAAACTTGCCCGGTGACACGCACCCAGTGAAATACAAATACAAAAACAAAACCCTCGATCGAGGACTGTACTTAACTTGAGAACCTGAAAGCAAATCTTCCAAACCGGCAAAGACGCGCCAAACTGTTCTTTGCTCGTGGCAAAATCTTCACGTCGCGCCGATGGGGAACGCTTCCTACGGAAATGAAAAACAATCGTCGCGGTTAAGGCGCCTACGACAAACGCAAACCTTCGCTTCCAAAACACACGTGTGCCACCTTGCGTATGTGAATTTCCCCGTGACGTGCGCCCGGCGAACCGCGTGTTCCGAGTGAAACGCAGAGCGCGCGCGACAAAGAAAACCCCCGATCGGGACCGTACTTAACTTGCAAATGTGAAATCGAATCCGCTTCTGTGAGGGAAAAATTTCCCCCCGCTCGCCAAGCGCGTCGCTGGTTTTCCAAATTAGATGTCTTCCGGATGCAGAACCTACGATGACAAATGGCCTACGCGCTAAAGACTATCGTAAGCCAGTTACATTTAAGGAAATGCCATCTATTTCGACATGACTCTGTCCCGGTCCCCCGCAAACCCTTAAATAATTACATCGAGAATCGCACGTCACGAGATCCCTCGCCGCGCTAGTATCGCGACGCTCGCCCCCCCTGCACGAGCGGAGCATCTCTAGCTACAGATGGGTCACTGGCCCAGAAATGCCCTTTCCTCCAGAGGAAATGCACGGTCCCTTCGTACAATGACCTTCCTACTCCCGTTAGCGACGGTCACCGTTTAGAAAGCTTCTGTACAAAAACGAGAAGATGCGACCGCAGGAACGCTTCTTGTCGTCAAACCCTTCGGCGGATACTTAACTAGGATGATTTGATGGGCGTTTCCCCTCTCGATGTCTCGTTCCCCTCGGCGCTACGAGAAAAATGCATAAAAATATTCACGCTTCTTGAAAATGACAAAACCGATCTGTACAAAATTGGACGATACTTGCAAATGCAAATAAAACCCGATTGATTCATTCTACTCGTGGGGCTTTAGATGACTGAACGTGAAAGAAAAGGAAAAAATATAGCAGAGAGAACTTGCATTACACATTAGAGTAGTCTCAGAGCAGCCCCTTCCTAACCCAGCCAGAAAACTGCTATGCTTCTGCAGCAGACGCTATAGAAATCCTATCAATGTGTGTTTTGCAGAATGGCGATGGGAAACAATTCCCCGTATCCTCCCCGGTGAAAACACGTGCATTAAATACGCTACAAATCTCATTTTTGTAATGCGATTTAATCGCATTTTATGTTAACAGAAGAATGGTACTTTAACCAAAAATACATTACCGGATATCAATACTCACCATGATCGTAGGAATGCCTAGCTACACCTCCTCGGAGCAGCCCAAAGCTGAATGACTCCCTGACTCTAGATGCCCAGCTTAAATGCTACCATAAGCTCCGCCCCTGAATATCCCAGCATGCCTTGCAGGCCAAAGGAAGGTATAAATGCAGACTCGTGGGCCGCAGACTCCCTTTACTTCATTTCTACATTAGCAGCGGCAAGAGCTGCTCATGCTGAAGCATTTATCATCTGTTCTCCTAACAAATACTAATCTCCACAGACTCAAACTCTGTGACCAGGTGAGGCTACAGTCACCCTATTTCAGGTTCCTAAAAGGAAAACCTTGCCCCCGGAAAGGGGGGGTTCTCAGGGTGTAGTAGCTACTGGGTGCTGAAATAGCTACTTTAGATATAGTGAAGGGGGTGTTTGAACTGGAGTATATGCAGAGTGTAGGAAACATTACTTGGCTGGTGCCAGAGAGGATAAACGCTGCCTCATTCTCAAGATGAAAGGGGGGGAGTCGTTCCCTGTTGTAGTGCCAGGCCACCTGATACAAACAAGAAACCCACCGTGCCCCCCGGAGCCAATATGATGGGCAAATGGCAACCTGTGAGAACTTGTACTCTGATGATGTGAGGTTCAGCACTGGCCAACGCTTCCTTTCAGGCTCCCTCCCCCCATCTCCTCTAGACCCCACTGCCTCCCCAATACTTAATTTTCATACACAAAGGTCTCAGACCTCAATCCTGACACAAATTAGAAAGCGGGTGGCCAAGTATGGAGCATCAGCTGCTAGGAGAGTGTCACTGTGGAGGCGCTATAGAATTATACGTGCATTACCGGCAATGACCACCGAGTGTCACTGTGGAGGCGCTACAGAATTATACGTGCATTACCTGCAATGACCACCGAGTGTCACTGTGGAGGCGCTACAGAATTATACGTGCATTACCTGTAATGACCACCGAGTGTCACTGTGGAGGCGCTACAGAATTATACGTGCATTACCTGCAATGACCACCGAGTGTCACTGTGGAGGCGCTACAGAATTATACGTGCATTACCTGCAATGACCACCGAGTGTCACTGTGGAGGCGCTACAGAATTATACGTGCATTACCTGCAATGACCACCGAGTGTCACTGTGGAGGCGCTACAGAATTATACGTGCATTACCTGCAATGACCACCGAGTGTCACTGTGGAGGCGCTACAGAATTATACGTGCATTACCGACAATGACCACCCAGTGTCACTGTGGAGGCGCTACATAATTATACGTGCATTACCGCCGATGACCACCGAGTGTCACTGTTGCTCTGCTAAGGGCAGGTATTTCGGAATGGGGCATTTCTACCCTAATAATATTTCCTGTTTTAAATTGACATGGATTCAGTGTATATGCTCAGATGATCTTATAAAAGATTGTTATTTCAATGTAAGGCTTGTGCTGTATAACAAAGTAAGGACTCCCCACAGTCACTCAAAATGGAGTCCCAGGAAGCACTGGGGAGTAACTAACAGCACGTCTATAAGACATCACTTTAGAAAAGTGGGAACGTGAGCATCCAGAGGGGAAGCCCATTATTTTGAACGTATTTCAGAATAACAGGCTTCTTATTTTTTGTGACATGAGAGTTTATTGTTCCACAATAATGCCATTGTTGAAATTGCTATTTCTAAATAGCAATATTTAGAACCCTAACCCTAACCCTAACCCTAACCCTAACCTTTTATAAATACATTAAAAGCAAGAGGAAGACCAAGGACAGGGTAGGCCCACTGCTTAGTGAGGCGGGAGAAGCAGTAACAGGGAACTTGGAAATGGCGGAGATGCTCAATGACTTCTTTGTTTCGGTCTTCACCGAGAAGTCTGGAGGTGTGCCTAACGTAGTGAATACAAGCAGAGAGAGGGTAAGTTTAGAAGATAGGATACACAAAGAACAAGTTAAAAATCACGTAGGAAAGTTAGATGTCAGCAAGTCACCAGGTCCTGATGAAATGCATCCCAGGATACTCAAGGAGCTGATAGAGGAGGTATCTGAGCCTTTAGCTATGATCTTTGAAAAATCATGGCAGACAGGGGAGATTCCAGAAGACTGGAAAAGGGCAAATATTGTGCCCATCTATAAAAAGGGGAATAAGAACAACCCAGGAAACTACAGACCGGTCAGTTTAACGTCTGTCCCAGGGAAGATAATGGAGCAGGTAATTAAGGAAATCATATGCAAACACTTGGAAGGTAATAAAGTGATAGGGAATAGCCAGCATGGGTTTGTGAAGAACAAGTCATGCCAAACTAACCTGATAGCTTTCTTTGATAAGATAACGAGCCTTGTGGATAAGGGAGAAGCGGTGGATGTCATATACCTAGACTTTAGTAAGGCATTTGATACAGTCTCGCATGATATTCTTATTGATAAACTAGGCAAATATAACTTAGATAGGGCCATGATAAGGTGGGTGCATAATTGGCTGGATAACCGTAGTCAGAGAGTTGTTGTTAATGGTTCTAAATCCTGCTGGAAAGGGATAACAAGTGGAGTTCCTCAAGGGTCTGTTTTGGGACCCGTACTGTTCAATATCTTCATCAATGATGTAGATATTGGGATAGAGAGTACGCTTATTAAGTTTGCAGATGATACCAAACTGGGTGGGGTTGCAACTTCTTTGGAGGATAGGGACATAATTCAAAATGACCTTAGCAAGTTAGAGAAATGGTCAGAGGTAAACAGGATGAGGTTTAATAAAGAGAAATGCAAAGTGCTCCACTTAGGAAGGAACAATCAGTTCCATACATACAAGATGGGAAGCGACTGTCTAGGAAGGAGCATGGCGGAAAGGGATCTAGGGGTCATAGTGGACCACAAGTTGAATATGAGTCAACAGTGTGATGCTGTTGCAAAAAAAGCAAATATGATTCTAGGTTGTATCAACAGGTGTGTTGTAAGCAAAACTCGTGAAGTCATTCTGCCGCTCTACTCTGCACTAGTTAGGCCTCAGCTGGAGTACTGTGTCCAGTTCTGGGCGCCACATTTCAAGAAAGATGTGGAGAAATTGGAAAGGGTACAGAGAAGAGCGACAAGAATGATTAAAGGTTTAGAGAACATGACCTATGAAGCCAGGCTTCATGAACTGGGCTTGTTTAGTTTGGAAAAAAGAAGATTAAGGGGGGACATGATAGCGGTTTTCAAATATCTAAAAGGGTGTCACAAGGAGGAAGGAGAAAATTTGTTCCTCTTGGTTTCTGAGGACAGGACAAGGAGTAATGGGCTTAAAGTGCAGCAGGGGAGGTTTAGATTGGACATTAGGAAAAAATTCCTAACTGTCAGGGTGGTCAAATATTGGAATAAATTGCCAAGGGAGGTGGTGGAATCTCCCTCTCTGGAGATATTTAAGAACAGGTTAGATAGACATCTGTCAGGGATGGTGTAGACGGAGCTTGATCCTGCCTTGAGGGCGGGGGGCTGGACTCGATGACCTCTCGAGGTCCCTTCCAGTCCTATTATTCTATGATTCTATGAATATTGTGTATGCGCCACTGTCGCTATTTACAAATAGCTCCTTCCTAGGGCCATTAAACTAATTATGCTCTAGTGTTTCCTGGGGCTCTAAATCAAGGTAGCACATCCTGCCTCAGCGTAATTACAAGGCTTCTCTGTAATGGGGAAATGCTATTTCAAAATAGCATAGATGTTTTAGAATATTTCAGAATATAACCTGCTAAAATAAGTGTGTAGTGTAGACATACTTTGAGTCAAAGTAGCATGTCCTTACTAAGGGCGCCTACCTCTCACAAATTTTGATGCTTCCCTGTTGTGGGAACACACTATTTTGAAAAATATTTTCAAATACTTTATTTGAAAATACCCAAAATACCTTAATTCCCCAGTGTGAACATAGCAGTGCAGTGTAGCTGTAATGTTTGGCTATTTCCATATACCCAAGAATCCCAAAATATCAATCCCTCATCTTCACAGCAAACTTGGTTTTTTTGGATTCATTATTCCAAAGTCCCTATAAATATCATTCTATGAGCTGAAAGGGACGTTTTCTTAGAACACCTTATTTTGAAATTTGGCATCACGTAGACAGCGCCAAATGATGAAATACACAATTTGTATAGCTCAATCTCAATGCTATTTCAAAATGGCTTATCTTAATTGTGTATCTTATTTCAAGTACTCTGTAGAACTCTGAGACTCTCTTTACCCCTCCTTCACCCTCAAAGGTTCTCCCTCCACCCACTTTCCTCTCCCAGATTCTTTCCCCAGCCCCTCTCCAGTTACTTTGTGTTTTGGAAACAATAAACTGGGTGTGTTTTTTATTTGGAGTCAATGTCAGTTTTATTGTCTCTGCAGGGGAGGAGGGGGAGGATTAAGAGAGGAAAGGCAAAGAGGGGCAAGGCACATGCCCCGAGTGGGGAGGTCCTGGGGAGCGTGTCACTGGGGTCCTTGTGAGAAACTTTCCCTCAAGGTCTCCCAGATGTGCACCCCCACCTGATGAGCCTGCTGGATGGCAGCTCTGCACAGCTGTTCAAAGGGCCTGCTGACCTGACCTGCCTTTGCTCCCCCCCGCCCTTGCTCCCCCCCCCCCGCCCAGAAGGAACACCTCCCCCTTCGGATCACAAATATTGTAGAGCACAGAACACTGGCCACAACTTGGGGGAATGTTCCATTCCCCAACATCCAGGCAGGTGACAAGACAACTCAACCTATGGGGGGAGAAATAGCTCAGTGGTTTGAGCATTGATCTACTAAACACAGGATTGTGAATTCAATCCTTGAGGACGCCATTTAGAGATTTGGGGCAAATCTGTCAGGGATGGTACTTGGTCCTGCCACAAGGGCAGGGGACTGGATTCAGTGACCTATCAAGGTCCCTTCCAGGTCTATGGGATTATAGCTCCATATATTTATTTATATTAAATAGGTATAGCTCCATATATTTACCTCACCTTGATACACCCAAAGGCACCCTCCACTACAGGGCAGGCCCAGCCAAGCCAGGAATTGAAGCATTCCTTGCTAGGGTCAAGGTGTCCGGTGTAAAGCTTCGTGAGCCAGGGCAACAGAGTGTAGGTCACATCCCCCACAATGCACAGTTGCATGTACACATCCCCCACCCTGATGATGAGGTCAGGGAATAAACTGCCTGCCTCCAGCTTGTGGAAGACTCTGGAGTCGCAGAAGATGTGAGCGTCACGTGCCTTCCTCGACCAGCCTAAGAAAATGTTGGTAAACTGCCCACGGTGGTTGAGAGGGCCTGTGGGACCATGGAGAAGTAACCTCGTGGTTTATATACATAGATGCCTGGTAGTCGGCGTAGTCGGCGCTTGGGCAGGGATGTGGGTGCCGTCAATAATATCACTACCACACGGTTCCGTGTTGCTGAGGTGAATGACTCTGAGCAGCTGGATGGTGTCGATGGCCCTCATGTGACATAGTGCAAGTGCTGTCTACTTTGTAACCCAGTGTTCCCTCCTGGCTGTGTTGTTATGTGCGATTCCCAATGAGTCACTCCTCATGTGTATTGGCCCCAGACACCTAAGTCTCAGCCTGAGCAGATAACAAGGCTGTTCCCAGAGGGTGAGACAAAAGAAAAGAGGCGGGGTCGGCCATCAGGCTGGGGGGGTAGGGCCTGGGAGTTGTTAGTCTCGACTGGGCTAGGTGGAGCGAGGATGTTTTAGACCAAGAAAGGGAGTGAAGCCCCTTCCCCTTGAGAGGAATAAAGCTGTCTGTCCTCGCTCCTGCGTTAACATCTCTCCTATGTTATGCTGTGTCGCTGAGAAGAAATAAACCCTTTAACTCTACTGGCTGGCCAAGAGACACATCTGGCTGTGGATGGGGGTGCAGGGTTGGGGGCTCCCCAACACACCATCACACCGCACCACCTGTAGCAGGAGACCAACAAACAGAGAATCACTGGGGTGCCTGAGCCCTGTGCAGGTCCCCCAGCTCACCCCTTCCCTGCCCACACATATCAGGAGCCACCCCCTACGTAGCCTATCCCTGGCAGGGCTGTGTGAGGGTGGGACTGAAAAATTGCCTGGGAAAGGGGCTTCTCCATCACCCCCAACTGCCCTTTCCCTAGGATTCCCCATTCAAGCACTTCACACACCCCTTCTGGGACCTTAGCTGGAGAGCGCCACGCCTGCATGACGTGGACCCTGACGGTCGACTTTTCCGCACCAAACTGATTCCCGACACATCGGTAGCTGTCCGGCGTGGTGACCTTCCACACGGCAATGGTGACCCACTTCTCCAGAGGGGAATGTGGGTCGCATGCGTGTGTCCCGTCGTGTGAGGGCAGGGGAGAGCCAGGAACACAGCTCCAGGAAGGTCTCCTTCCTCGTGCAGAAATTCTGGAGCCGCTGTTGGTCATCCCATCGCTCCATGTCGAGCCGGTCCCACCCGTCAGAACTAGTCTCCAGCACAAGAAGCGGCGGTGCACAGCGTGGTGCAGCTGGAAGAGCTGCGCTCCCGGACAATCAGCTGGTGGTTGCGTTCCTGCATGGCCAGGAGGGCAGCCTGTAGAAACTGCAGCACGATAGCTAAGGGCCGTTGCGTGCCCAGAGGCAGCTCTAGCTCCACGACTGGCAAGCTGAGGTGTCCGCAAGGGCAACCGGAGCAGTCAGAGCTAAGGCTTTGCTGTCCCTCCAGGGAAAGGAGAAGCACCTGAGAAATGGTTGTACAGGGGAGGGGGGGGGTGTCACTTTGCTACCTTCAGAGGGTCCCTTATCCCGCTTCTCTAACACAGGACCTAGGCCCATCCCTGAGGCAGATGGTGTGGGCAGAGGGGGGTGAGATCAAGCCCACCATTCTGTGCTCCCCAGACAAATCCCTGCCCTATCCCTGAGTTCACTGGAGATCCCACTCTGTCTCCCTGCCTTCAGTGGGTCCCTTCTCCTGCCTTCCTAATGTGGGAGCCAGCTCCATCCCTGGGGGGGTCTATGTTGGCTGTTTGGCCGCTCCCAGGGTGGGTGGGATGGGCCCACGAGCCTGCCCTGCCAGATGAAAGGGTCTCAGATAGCCTCAAGCAGCAGCTCCCAGCAGTAATTGCTGACCCGAAGCCCTGCCTGAAGTGGTTCTGAGTGGCCTTAAATGCAATTCTGCATCCAATCAGTGTGGAGCTTTAGTTTGAAATCGCTAAGTGCTTTTTGAAATACCCTTAGGGTATGTTTACACTGCAGGCTTATGTCTTCACTGCAAGTTTCGTTCGGAGAAAGCTATTCTGGAAGATATCTTCTGGAAAAGCTGATTTTGGAAATAAGCTCCCCTAATGTAGATGTGCTATCTCAGACTAATTTTGAGGCTTCCCAGTAGTGTGGATGCTCTATCTCGATTTAGCGCCCCAGGATGCACTGGAAAGGACTAACTTTAGAATGAGGTGCTATTTTGACATAGCTTTTTCAGCAGTGGGTGAGCGAGTGGACGCTCCACTGCTGCTTTTTCAGAAGAGGCGTTTTTCCGACACTGGTAAACCTCATTCCATGAGGAATAAGCCCTCCATTGTTTCAATTTTCTTTTGAAATAACGCAATTGCTGTGTGGATGCTACTGTTGTTCTGCCAGAATAATGTCCCTTATTCCAGAAAAATGGTACAGTGTAGACACACCCTTAGGGTATGTCTACACTGCAGCACTAATTGGAACTAACTTAATTCAAATTAGTTAATTCGAACTAAGCTAATTCAAATTAGTGTATCTAGACCTAAAAACTAATTCGAATAAGCATTTTGCTAATTCGAAATAGCATATCCACATTGAGTGGACCCTGAACCGAAGTTAAGGCTGGCCAGAACCAGTGCATGCAGGGCATCAGGTTAGGACTTAGAGTGTGGAGCTGCTAGCCGAGGGTTGTGCTTAAAGGAACCCGACCCCCACCCCGGACAGACAGTTCTCAGGGTTCCCCACTTGCTTGTCTACCTCGATGAGGGACAGCAAAGCAGTCCTGTCTTGGGGGCACATCAAAGCACTTGGCCATCAGCCCGGCTGCACTTGCCGCAGGCTGCCATCCAAGGGGATCAATTGGGAGGCTGTCAGGATCCAGGAGGCCCTGCAGGAGAGCTTCCACCCCGAGGAGCCCGCAGAGCCACCCCCATCCTCCCCATCGGGGGCTCGTGCCCCATTCCTCCCTAACCTCCTTCCACTTACCCTTCCCTTGCCCCCTTCCTGATGTAAAAAATAAATGACACGTGTGTTGTTAAATAAAGAGAGTTTCTATTTTTGAAAACTGAGGGGTGGGGATTAACCTCTGGGGAGACTGGGAAAAGGTGGTGGGAGAGAGGGTGGGAGAGGGGAGGTGGAAACCTGGGAGGAGGGAGCTGGAAGGGGGAAGCCAGGGGAAGAAGGAGTAGGGGAAGTATAAAACTATGGTACGCCATATCTTCAGTACTGTGTACAGATGTGGTCTCCTCACCTCAAAAAAGATATTTTGGCCTTGGAAAGGGTTCAGAAAAGGGCAACTACAATGATTAGGAGTTTGGAACAGGTCCCATATGAAGAAAGGCTAAAGAGACTGGGACTTTTCAGCTTAGAAAAGAGGAGACTGAGGGGGAAATGATAGAAGTCTATAAAATCATGAGTGGTATGGAGAGGGTGAATAAAAAAAGTTCTTCATTAGTTCTCATAATAGAAGGACTACAGGACACCAAATGAAATGAATGCACAGCAGGCTTAAAACTAATAAGCGAAAGTAGTTCTTCTCACAGCACATAGTCAACCTGTGGAACTCCTTGCCACAGGAGGCTGTGAAGGCTAGAACTATAACAGAGTTTAACGAGAAGTTAGATAAATTCAGGGAGGTTGGGTCCATGGAGTAGGAACGGTGTCCCTGGCCTCTGTTTGTGGAAGTCTGGAGATGGATGGCACGAGACAAATCGTTTGGTCATTGTCTTAGGTCCATCCCCTCCGGGTACCTGGTGCTGTCCCGTCGGCAGACAAGCTACTTGGTTAGATGGACCTTTGGTCTGACCCAGTACAGCCGTTCTTATGTTCTAAGCTCAGGGCCGGGAATCTCACTGGACCAACTTGATTTTCATGAAAACCTGCTCATGGGCTCACATGTGACCTTTGGTGGCCAGGCTGGCAGCTATCCTGCCCTAGATGGCCATATTCCTGTGCCTAGTGTGGAGATCGTGGATGTTGGAGGCCTCCCCCCGAACCTTGATGAGGTCCACGATCTCCGCTCTAGACCAGGCGGGCGCCCGCCTCTTGCTGCCCCAGGCAGCCTCCTGGGAGCCATCGGCCTGGTCCTGGGAAGAGGCAGAGGGCTGGGTGGTAGCCGGTGGCTGGCTCATGCCGTGCCAGGTGCACGGTCTGCCGGCTGGGTGCTGGCAGGATTGCAACTGATACAAGCACTGTAGCCAGACCGTGGCCCTTTAAGGGCTCCGGGGCCAGGAGGGGGGCAGAAAAGTTTCCCTGGTTTGGCCCAGAGTGGCCACCAGGGAAACCTGGGAAGGGCTAGCCTCCAACTAGTTCAAATTAAGTAGCTACACAGCCCTTAATTCGAACTACTTAATTCGAACTAGGTAAACCTCACTCTACGAGGAGTAACGCCTAGTTCAAATTAAGCATTCCGCTAGTTCGATTTAAATTCAAACTAGCAGTTTGTATGTATAGCCGCTATTAAAGTTAATTCCAACTAATGGCTGTTTGTTCGAATTAACTTTGTAGTGGAGACACACCCTTAGAGATTTGTGCCTGTCTATCAGCAAATGGCCGCCGACGGTGCGTCTAAACTACATGCCTTTTTCAACAGAGGCCTTTTCTGAAGTATTTTTCGAAAAAGCCTCTGTTGAAAATGCTTCTAGATTGATTTTTTTGCTCCGCATCATGCTATCAGCTTTTTCGAAAAAGAGCGTCCAGACTGCCAGATGCTCTTTCAAAAAAAAAAAAAAGGCACCCAGAAGTGCTTCTGGCAGGGAACGGGGGCAGCCTTTATTTCCAGGTGTTGCTGCCTGCCCTTTGCAGAGACGCGTGCTTAAAGGGATCCCCCAGACAGCCGTTGCTCTGCTCCTGCTTCTGGCTTGCCTACCTCCTGGAGGGAAAGCAAAGCTGCTGCAGTGCTTGCTCTGGTTGCCCTGCTTCCTCGGACACCACAGCAGTTTATTTTCAGGGGTTTTTTTCTGCTTTTCACTGTGTTGGGGAGAATTCACAGACATTTGCGTCGGGTGGTCAGGCCGGGCATGCGATGCCCGCATCTTCCGGAACTCATACCTGTATCGCAGCCTGCAGGCTGGGTCATTCTTTCTGGAGTGAAACTATGCAGTCGGGGATGTTCAGATACCTACGTGCATTGTGGCTGACACGGTGAACCCCCTTATGACCTGGCTCATGAAGCCATTCACTGGACACCTGGATGCGAGCAGGGACCTCTTTAACTCTCACCTGAATCGGGCTTGCTTGGAGGTGGAGTGCGCCTTTGGCCGTCTGAAGGGCAGGTTTATATGCCTTCTCGCTCGGCTGGACATGGGGGAACACAACATCCCCGATGTGGTTGCTGAATGCTGTGTGCTGCACAACCTAGTGGAGAGAAAAGAGGCGGCCTTCCTCCCAGCGTGGGGGACACGAGCTACTGTGGAGGGGAGGCACTTTGAGCAGCCCCGGACAGCTGCCATCCGGCAAGCCCTCCAGCTGGGATTGCGCATTCGGGAAGCCCTGAGGGAGTGATTCTCCCAAGGAGCCCAATGTGTTTCCCCAGGGCCTTCTAAATGTGGGATTGCCCCATGCCTCCAGTGCCTTCCCCCCCCCCCCCCGTCCAAAGCCCCTCCCAGCCCCACATTCACACTGAGAACAGAGACAGGCTGTGACAGACCGGGCCAGGTCTGGGCACAGCTGACGGCGTCCGCTCTGGGCGAATTGCTCAAACTAGGGGCTCCTTACAGTCCCCAGACTGGTGACCTTCCCAAACAGGCCACAAACCAGTCCCAAAAATAAATTGTTTGTTAACAAAGTAAAGTGCTTCCCTTACTGACTCTCACAGGTGGGAAGGGGGATGTCAAGCTGGAAGGGAGGGGGGAGGCTCAGGGCTGAGGGTGCCACCTGGATGACGAGCCCCTGCCACCCTGGCTGCGGAGGCCTGCTTGGAGATGGCTGCGCGTGCAGGCTGGGGCTGGGCAGGAGGTGCGGCTGTACCTGAGTCTGGGATGGCAGCGGGTGAAGGAGCATCGGAGGGTGAGGGGAGGGGTGGGGGAGCTGGTGGGGGGGGGAGGGCAGGCTGAGCAGGAGGAGCAGGAACAGACACAGGACTGGGGAAGGCCATGGCCTCCCAGATAGCAATGCAAATAGCAGTGCGCTGTGTTGGGGAAATCTCGCTCCCCTGGGGTACAGAGTCCCCAGAAGGCTCCGAGGCTGGAGGTCAAAGCAGTGAGGCAGGAGAGAAATCCAAAAGGAAAATTTTATTATGCATGCAGGCTGACAGCTACCAGAGTGAGAGCAGCAGCAGCCCTGAGAGAGAGTTTCCAGGATCCTTTATACAGTGTGTTCAGACAGTTTAGTTGTTGATTGTTTTCTTTAACATATCAAAGTCTCAGCAGAAGTACTCTGAGACGTTTCTGTTCACACCAGGTGTGCTAGAAGTAAGTTTTACAGTACAAAGGCACATGAGAACCTGAGTGAGGAGTCTACAAGGCAAACTGTGACAAATATAAGAGTTTACATGACAATTTATGACAGACTAGGAGTCTCCGTGAAGTTGAGATAGGCATTGTAAGGGTCTTGACTAGATTTAAGATGATTTCTCTCTGTTACAGGGAGAGAGGCCTGGAAAACTTTTAACCCTTACAGCAGTTTTCTGTTAGAGAGTTTTGATTTCCTGCACAATCCCTCCTTAGACACAATTGGAGTTATTTGATTTTTCTCCCACAGCTGCTGCACAAACTCGTCCAGCAAGCGACTGCGCCGCTCTGTCTCTGCCTGCATCCTCTGATTACATGTCTCCTGCATCCCTTTCAGGGCCAAGATGTGCTGGCGCACCAGGTCCAAATACGTGCGCCAGTGCCGATGGGTTCCCTGCAGCCGTCTGGGAGGTGGGAGAGGTGTGGCCCCCCCACCCTCCTGGACACCTGGGCTGGATGTGGAGGACAAGAGGGAAAAGTCATCAGTCATGCATGCTCACACTTTCCCTGAGAGACAGCATGCCCTCCTCAGCAGTCAGTGCCTGTCCTCTAGGATCAGCGGATGCTCATGTGGTCTCAGCCAGGTGTGGTATGCCCTGAGCAGCAGCCACAGCCTCCCTGAAGCCCAGACAGTGTGCAGGCCACCATCCTGCCCTCCGTCCCACCCTCCCCCCACCCCATGGCCAAGCAGCACAGACAAGTGCCAGGCCACAGTTGGGGTTCCCGTAGGTTGCTAAGAAGCCTGAAGCTGTGTGGCAATTCCCAGGGTCCCAAACCCCTGCCTGTACCTGGCATCAGTGTCTGTAGGAGCAGGTGGTTCCTCGCAGCCATGCGGGTGCAGGGGTAGGACGGCCCTCCCTGAGGTCAGTCGTGTGTGTGCCCCCCTCCCCCCAGGATGTGATCAGCATGACATGTCACAGTACTGCACCATCCACTTTGCTCCCGCCTCCCCTGCCCTGTGTGTGTTGGACCCTCACAGCACTCACCTGATGCTCCCTCCCCGGTGCCCAAAGTTGTCTGGGCAGAAACAATAGAGATGAAAGGTCTGGCAGGAGTGTCCACCAGGGCTTCTACCCAGAGGCCTTTATTTTCGACAAAAAATCTTCCCCGCGTCCACACTTCCCTTTTTTTGACAGATCTCTGTCAAAAATAGTGTTATTCCTCGTAAAACGTAAAATGAGATTTACCGCTGTCAACAAAACCGCCGCATTCTGTTGATTTACTGTCGACAGAACGCAGCGGCTGTCTAGACGCAGGTAAAGATTTTTTGAACAATCCCTGTAGTCTAGACACACCCCGAGTGTCACAGTTGCTGCATTACAGAATTGTGCATGCATTGCCAAAAGTGGCCATCGAGTGTCAATGCTCTGTTGCGGCATTTTTACACTAGGCAGTTAGGAGTTATGAAATAACAGGCTAATGACTCCTGTTTGTGATGAGGAATAACCCTCATGTAGAAATTGTTATTTTGAAATGTCTTCAGTATATATGCTCAGCTGTTCTTATTTAGAAATAACTACTCCCCAGAGTCATTCAAAGTAATTACTCCCCAGTGCTTCCTGAGACTCTAAATCAATGTAGTACATCAACATTAGGGGAGCCTGACTCAGACTAATTTCAAGGCTTCCCTGTAGTTTGGATGTTCTATTTCAAAGTAGTTAGCTTATTCTGACATAAGTGTGTACCATAGACATTATTCAAAATAACTTATACCTTGAATCTTTTAAACTGCCAAACTCATTGCACTAGCTGGCTTCCAGCCCTAGTGATGGGCTCAAGGCTTTAGTCTCTGCCACAAGTCAGCCATTCTTTCATGAATCCAATGCCACTGAGAACTGAAAAGAGAATGAGAGGAGACTTGTAAACTCGACCACTAGTGGTCAAAACACAGACATAAACATGTGCATCACCTAACTGCTGGTGACTGGAGACCCCTTCTTTATTCCTCTCTGGCCTATCCAGGTCCTAAAATGCTCATAATTTATAAGAAACTATGACCATCTCCACTTCACCACACCCTCAGTCCACTATACCCACACCCTGCCCAGAATACTCTGGTCCTCTAAGGGACGTGATGATTGAGCAAGCAACTGGAGAAAATGTGATCATGTCCAGTGATTACACGGACAGATGCTCTGTAGTTTGTCGTCCCTCCCTCCCTCCACATCGCTGTATTTGAAGCGCAGCGACCCACGTGCAGCTACTTACAGACAGGAAAGGACAATCCCAGACAATTACCAGCCACGGGCAGAGCTCTGCCTTCCCCAGGATCTGTCCCATGGAAATCACAAGCATCTCTCTGCTCGCAAGGAGGCACCTCGCTGCACAGACACTGGCTGAAGATAATTTCACAAAACATACACCAGCTCCTACACCATCACGACAGACCTCCACAGCTCCACTGTCAATAGGAACAACAGGTGACTCAGACTCACTTCAGGCAGATGCCCCTCATCTAGCTGGATCTCCAGAGTGGCTCCGATTGCCTACAGCAGGCCTCTGCAAGAACAGCAAATAACCCATGGAAGAAGTATCACTGCCAAAAATGCTACAGCTGCATGAGACCGTCCAGTACCTGCCTCCCTCTCCAACCCTTTCTACAACACGGCTGTTCTGCTACAAGATACGGACTGAACACTGACGGATCAGTTGGCTGTAGCTCCCCGCTGACATCAGGATTATGCCAAGACACCCGCTCATCTTCCATGCGCTCGAGTCCAAGGCAGTAAAAATGGAAACACACCTCACATGCTGCTTCCTCTCTTTTTTCTGTTGTGTTGGCTAACACGGATTCATATGCTCTTGTGTTGCCCAAACGTCCAGTTTTGTGAGACCCCTTTTTAACTCATTCCTACCAGCTTTGGATTAGGGATGTTAAAGACAAGTCTATCCCCATAAGCAAATGCTTATGGGATAGTTGTCTGTTGACTAGTCAGCTAGTTGATTCCCCACAGCTTGCTGCCTCTCTGAGATTGAAGTACTCCTTCCCCCCGCCCCCGCTTTCTAAGTGGCAGCACTGCATGGCTGAGCTGGGGATCAGCTGTGCGGCAGCTGCCCCTTTGAAAAGCCACCTCCACACGTTTAAAGGGGCAGCCATGGAACCCGGGGTCAGCTGAGAACTCCCCAGCTGATCCCCAGCTCTGCGTGGCATTTCCCCAGCTGGCCCCAGGTTCCACACGGCATTACCTGGGGCTCCTCATGGCATGCAGCATGGCATGGAGCCTGGGGTCAGTGGGGGACTCAGAGTCCCCAGCTGAACCCAAGCTCCATTACTTTGAAATGCACAAGAGTCCCTGCTGGGCTCTTGTACTTTTCAAAGGAGGAATGGAGAAGAGCCTATCGACTTTGATTTAGTCACTATTTATCCCTTTAGTCTCTCCTTTTTCAAGAACATTTGTGAGACGTTTAATAGCAGTGGTCCAAATGCAGATCCCAAAAGCATAACACTCATTCCTACTCTCCCCGTCATAGTCACCAGGCTGCTGGTCAGTCCTCGTGGTTAAGGGGTTATCCTAGCCAGATATTTGGTCAGCCAATAACAATGCAGGTAGGGATTTCAAACTGGGAACAAAGCAATTTTTAACTTTTTCCTCCTCTGTCTGAGGCAGAGTGGGTTCTTCCAGGTAACAGGGAGCTGCGAGGCTGTCTCGCTCTCTCTAAGAAAAGTCTTTTCACAATATGTAAGTAGGGCAAAGTTTAATTAATCTATCAGGTTTTTAATTGTTTTATGGTTTGGGAATTTCAAATTGATGTTAAAAGTGTTTTTTTTGTAATGAAGCTTTCTAACCCACAGAATTGTCTCTGGCTACGTCTAGACTGGCATGATTTTCCGGAAATGGTTTTAACTGAAAAGTTTTCCGTTAAAAGCATTTTCGGAAAAGAGCATGTAGATTGGCACGGACGCTTTTCCGCAAAAGCATTTTTTGCGGAAAAGCACCCGTGCCAATCTAGACGTGCTTTTCCGCAAAAAAGCCCTGATCGCCATTTTTGCGATCGGGGCTTTTTTGCGGAAAACAAAGCTGAGCTGTCTATACTGGCCCTTTTGCGCAAAAGTTTTGCGCAAAAGGACTTTTGCCCGAATGGGAGCAGCATAGTTTTCCGCAAGAACACTGACAATCTTACATGAGATCGTCAGTGCTTTTCCGGAAAAGCAAGCGGCCAGTGTAGACAGCTGGCAAGTTATTCCGGAAAAGCGGCTGATTTTCCGGAATAAGTGGCCAGTATAGACACAGCCTCTGAGTATACAAATTGGTGGCCCTTACCATCTAGCTACCTTAACTATACTTGCAACGGTAGTATTGTTTTGATAATAAAAAGTTTGTTTTCTTTTCTAATTAACCTGCTATAGGTTTATTTTGGTGTCCTAGTTTTATCTGTAAGCTCTCTGTCTGACTGCCTGGGAGTCAGCTAGCACAGACTGCAGCTTGTTTTTCTCTTTTCTTTTTCAAGCTCTGAGGGGAAAAAGAGCTTGAGGTACCCCTGAGGTTTTAGGGAGGAGTTTCCCAAGTGATCTCATCCCTAGTTTTCTTGGACTACTTGGGTGATGTCAGTGGATATTCCCTAAAATTTGGGTTTTAGGATTTTGGGGGGAAGTTTTTGTACCAAAGCCTGGAGAGATCAGGTTTTGGGGTACTTTTGCGGGCCCCTGCTCCTGCATTTGTTGTGCCAGAGTGGGTTCCCCCACCCCTATCTTTTAAGGGGAGTAACCAGCAATGTTTTTATGAGGATCTAACAATACTTCAACTGCTTGAATGTCCGTCCATTTGTTATAAAGAACGAGAGGGGCGGGGTGATTTAAGCATAATAAAGTCCATGCCCCAAAGGCAAAGCCGCATCAGCTCAAACTCTGTTGCATTTAAGAACTGCCTCTGGAGTTAGGACATGGGCTTTAAGCACACCTCATGTATGAAATCCAGGGTTTCAAACTCAGGAGGGGGGCTACTGCCCTCCTACCCCATTTCTCTACCCAATTCTACACCCATAGGACCAAGGGCACCTACCCCCCTCAAACAATGGTGCCCTTGGCCTTATGGGTGGAGAAAGGGCAGGGTTAGGAGTGCACATTGCCATGGGCTGGGGGTGTTAAAAGGAAGAGAAAGGAGGGGTTGAGGGATCCACTGGATGGACGGGTGGACTGGAAGGATCAAGAGCGTGTTGGGCTGGGGGCCGTTAGGGAGGAAGAGGAGGGTGGGTGAGGGGGTCCTTATGTGTTGAAAGATGAATGGGGAGAAGGTAGGGTGAAGGTTGAGGTGAGCTGGGAAGGTGGCTGTGACGGACCGGGCCAGGTCTTGGCACAGCTGAGGGCGTCCGCTCAGGGCGAATTGCTCAAAACTCAGGGCTCCTTACAGCCCCAGACTGGAAGCCTTTCCCAAATAGGCCATAAACCGGTCACACTGAGTGCTTTAGCTGCCAATGTGGCCAGCCAGAAGCCTCAGGAGCAAAACCCCTCAGACACCCCAACTCTCCCTGTGCCACAATTAGCCCCGGGCCTGCACACAGCTGAGGGGGTTGTAGAACCCAATCTCACCTTCCCTGAACGGGTCTTTCCGGTCCCAAAGAACCAGCCACAAATCCCCGGACAGTTTACACTTTGGATCTTACCCACAAGATCACGCTGGGCCAATCCTTTAGAATCTGAAATCTAAAGGTTTATTAATAGAAGAAAGAAAAGCATGAGAGTAAGGTTGTTAAGGAGAATACATTACATGCACCAGTCACCGAGTTCTCGATGCAGGCTCTCAGCAGAGATGTTATAACTGCTATCTTAAAGGTCTCTGGTGTTCATCCTATGTCAGGATGGGTCGGCTCTCTGTTCCTTGCAAGGCTGCATCTAGGATCAGTAGTAGAATTGAAGACAAGATGGAGTCCGCCTCACGGCACTTGTATATCTCCCCGGTACCTTCCAAGTGGACCAGGTCACATGGTCAAATGACTTAGCTCTGTTTCATATGTCAGCAGCCATTTTGCCTGGCTGGGTTGCATGTTCCCAGACACAGTCCTCAGTTCTGTATTGGGCACCTTGAGACCCATTGTCCCTGGACCAGTGCTAATTAGCATATTCATTCAACGGACAATCCTCCTTTACAACAGGCAGTGCAGGCCAATATCAGCACAGACTCCATATTCATAACTCCACATACAGATATCATACAAGTACATGAGTAGCATATACAGAATCAGTAGAACATGAGCTTTCATTTGACATCTCGCATGGCCCCCTTTGTATAGACTTTGGGGCAAACACCTCCCCCCAATTGGTGCAGCAGTGATCTGGCTGCTCCCCTTAAAATCCAGTAACGTGACACCCAGACAAAAGACCACAGCCTCTGCTTTCCTATTCCTTTGAGGCCACTCCCTACCACCCACTGCTCGGACTTAAGGACAAAGCAATTGTGTAACTGTTTAACTTCAAAAAGATCTCATCAAATGTAGTGATTGGGCAACAAAATAGCAAATGAAATTTGATGTGGATAAGTATAAAGTAACGCACATTGGAAAAAAATAACCCCAACTATACATACCATATGATGAGGGCTAATTTAGCTACAACTAATCAGGAAAGATATCTTGGAGTTACCGTGGATAGTTCTCTGAAAATGCAGTATGCGGTCAAAAAAGCAAATAGGATGCTAGTAATTATTAAAAAAGGGATAGAAAATAAGATGAAGACTATCTTAATGCCCCTATATAAAACTTCTGTACACAGTGTTCAAGATGTGGGCGTACTATATGTGGTCTCCTCACCTCAAAAAAGATACTGTACTTTGGCATTAGAAAAGGTTCAGAAAAGGGCAACTAAAATGAAGTATAAAACTATGGTACGCCATATCTTCAGTACTGTGTACAGATGTGGTCTCCTCACCTCAAAAAAGATATTTTGGCCTTGGAAAGGGTTCAGAAAAGGGCAACTACAATGATTAGGGGTTTGGAACAGGTCCCATATGAAGAGAGGCTAAAGAGACTAGGACTTTTCAGCTTAGAAAAGAGGAGACTGAGGGGGATATGACAGAGGTCTATAAAATCATGAGTGGTGTGGAGAAGGTGAATATAGAAAAGTTCTTTACTTGTTCCCATAATATAAGAACTAGAGGACACCAAATGAAATTAATGGGTAGCAGGCTTAAACCTAATGAAAGAAAGTTCTTCACACAGCGCAGAGTCAACCTGTGGAACTCCTTGCCAGAGGATGCTGTGAAGGCTAGGACTATAACAGAGTTTTAAAAAAAACTAGATAAATTCATGGAGGTTACGTCCATAAAAGGCTATTAGCCAGGGGGAAGGAAGAAATGGTGCCCCTGGCCTCTCTTTGTCAAAGGCTGGAGATAGATGGCAGGAGACAAATTGCTTGATCATTGTCTTCGGTCCACCCCCTCTGGGGCACCTGACACTGGCCACTGTTGGCAGACAGGCTACTGGGCTAGATGGCCCTTTGGTCTGACCCAGTATAGCCATTCTTATGTTCTTATCAGTATCAGAAGTGCACCGATGGATACGGAGCACGTAGCTCCGCGGGATCTGGTGCTTCTGGGGCGATGACTTAAAAGCCAGCTCCCCACGCACACAGGCTCTCACCTCCCCCCAGCCCTTGCTGACTCTGTTTTAGAGACAGCAAGGGGGAGGGAAGCGTGTGTAGTTGTCAGGATTAACCGATAAGCCCAGGCTTATCAGTTAATCGTATACACGACTATACGCTAACATCCCATTCACCGACTGTCACTGTTAGCATTTCTGTAACGGAGTAAGTGCATTGCCGGGAGCAGGTACGCCTTGAGAGGCCTCCAAGCTTACCCAGTACATGGAGAGACCTTTTCTCAAAGGCCCAGCTTCTGATGGGTTTGGTCCTCCTTCTGGGATGCCACCGGATGTGCTGGGATTTCACTGAGACTACTTGCTCCACTAGCCTTGCCTGCCTCTCCCTGTTTTGCTGACTTAGGCTCTCTGGCCTCTGGGAGCCCACGCAGGTTGGGACACACCAAGTGTAGAAACACAGAGTCTGCAAACAGCTCTATACGGTAAGGCTTAGCTAGAAAATCGTCCAGCACTCAATTGCAGTTCCCCTCCGGAAAGTACACCCAAAATAATATTATCTGAAGCAGGAGAGAAATCACTACAATGCAAGCTCATACGTTTGCCCATCCCCTCAATGAGGAGTAACATACACACAACTTCTCCTGCTCCCCTCCTGCTGTTAGAAATTACACAAACTACATTTGTTTTATTAAAATCTAGCTTTTACAGTTGAGAGATTGCTGTTGTTTATCAAAACAAAATAAAGCACACATACCGTGTATGGGTGTAGGCATTGATGGAGGAAGGGCAGCGTTAGGAGTGCAGGTTGCTATGGGATGTGGGTGTAGAAAGGAAGAGAAGGGGGGTGGGACCCAATGGATGGGAGCATGGATTGGAAGGGTCTGGAGTGTGGGATGGCATGGAATGGGGGCTTGTTGAGGAGGAAGAGGAGAGTGGTTGAGGGAGTCCTTACATGCGGAAGGAGGGCTGGGGGGAAGGTAGTGATGGGGGTCACATGGCAGGCGGGATGGGAGTGTGGGGGGAGGGACTGTGGATTGGAAAGGGAAGAAACGGGGCTGAAGGATCCTATAGATGGGGGAAAGGTAGGGATAAGGATAGAGTGTGGGATGGGGAGTGTTCTAGGGAGGAAAAAGAGGGGCTGATGGAAACATGAATGGAGGGATGCTCTGCGGGTGCAAGTTGCTCTGAGTCTGTGGAGAGAAGAAGGGAAACTGAGGGACATCAGGAATAGGGGGTATGGGATAGGGAAGAGCACTGGTGGGGGTGCACGTTGTGTGAGGGGGAAGTTGAAATGTACTGCGGGAGTGGAACCTCCGTTCGGACTCGCTGTCTAAGCAAACGTGACTTTCCTTCCTAGACCCGAGTGGGCCGTAAGCCGAGAGATTTCCAGACCCGACACTCATCTCCGTGTCAGCGATGGCTGCTCCGCTCCCAGCCGGACGGTTCTCGCCTCGCTTCGACAAAGCTCCCGAGCTCCCCATTCTCGTTTCCGTTCCATCCCCAGACGGGAGGACACCGGGAGGGTTGACTTCTTATCGCTCGCTACCGAACACAGCAGAGGGAAAAAAACAAAAACAACTTAGCTTTTCAGTCCGCAAGGACGCGGCATCGCTTCTCCTCCCACCAACGCACCGCAGCCTCCCACCATCGGCCACCACCTCCCGTTGCCAGTACAGGAACGGGGAGTGAAAGGAGGCCGTGAATCTCTATCCACGCTCTGTTGAACTGCCTACTGCCCCTTCACCAGTCCCCAAGCCACCAGGCTCTGTGCCCCAGCAGGAAGCTCTCTGCCTCAGAAGAAACATACTGCCAGGACGCTTGAAGATTTCAAAGCACGCACCTCTTACTCACACAGAGCCGTCGGAAGGCCGATCGCTGAGGACCCTTCACGTGTTCCGAGAATCACGTCCAGGCAGCTCAAGTCCATCTCGGACGGTATCTTCTCAGTCCACGGCCCCGCACTGATTCCTCTGCAAGGGTGGCCGAAAAAGCCCAGCGTGAGCTCTCACTCATTAAGGTCTGTGGCTGTGGGAATTCTATCCTTTAGCCCTTCCCCCCTCCCTCGCCTATGTATAGGGCCCTCTACAAGAACACTGAGTCAGTCAGCCATGACGCACCACCGCTCTCCCTTGCGCGACTGGCGTACCTGCAGAATTCCCGTTGGCTCCTGAGCCCTTAACCCTTGGAGATGCTCACCTGGAATGCCTGCAAGTGTGCTGTACAAAGACACCGCAAAAGCAGAGCAAGGACAAAGACACAGACAGAAACAGACAGACAGAACGTATTGGCCAATACGAGAGAGCAACAAGAGAGAAACACATGAGTGGCAGCCAGAAACCTTACCACCTTGCGTCTTCCTCCTCGAGCCAAGCGTCTGCTGAGAAGGACACCGTGTTCCAGAGAAACCAGCACCCCTGACAAACGGGAGCCCTGTTTCTCCCACTACCAAGGAAGCACCACGGAAACCTCCGCTCGGACTCGCTGTCTAAGCAAACGTGACTTCCCTTCCTAGATCCGAGTGGGCCGTAAGCCGAGAGATTTCCAGACCCGACACTCATCTCCGTGTCAGCGATGGCTGCTCTGCTGCCAGACGGACGGTTCTCGCTTCGATCAAGCTCCCGAGCTGGCTGTTCTCGTTTCCGTTCCATCCCCAGACGGGAGGACACCGGGAGGGTTGACTTCTTATCGCTCGCTACCGAACCCAGCAAAGGGGGAAAACCAAACAAACAACTTAGCGTTTCAGTCCGCAAGGACGCGGCATCGCTTCTCCTCCCCTATAACGCTCCGCAGCCTCCCACCATCGGCCACTCCCTCCCGGTGCCACTGCAGGAACACGGAGAGAAAGGAGGCCTTGAATCTCTATCCACGCTCTGTTGAACCGACTACTGCTCCTTCATCAGTCCCTGAGCCACCAGGCTTGGTGCCCCAGCAGGAAGCTCTCTGCTTCAGAAGAAACCTACTGCCACGATGCTTGAAGATTTCAAAGCACGCATCTCCTACTCACACAGAGCCACGGGAAGGCCAAATGCTGAGGACCCTTCATGCGTCCCGAGAATCACGTCCAGGCAGCTAAAGTCCATCTCAGACGGTTTCTTCTCCAGCCACGGAGCCACACTGATTCCTCTGCAAGCGCGACAGAAAAAGCCCAGTGTGAGCTCTCACTCACTAAGGTCTCCGCCTGTGGGAATTCTATCCTTTAGCCCTTTCCCACTCTCATCCCTCTGTATCGGGCCCTCTACAAGAACACTGAGTCACTCAGCCATGACGCACCACCGCTCTCCCTTGCATGTCCTTGCGACTGGCATTCCTGCATAATTCCCGTTGGCTCCTGAGCCCTTATCCTGTGGAGATGCTCACCTGGAATGCCTGCAAGGACACGGCAGAAGCAGAGCAAGGAAAAAAACAAAGACAGAAACAGACAGAACGTATTGGCCAAAACGAGAGAGCAACAAGAAAGAAACACATGAGAGACAGCCAGAAACTTTACCACCTTGCACCTTCCTCCTCGAGCCAAGCCTCTGCTGAGAAGGACACCGTTGTCAGCCGACGGTCAGGGCAGTGAGTCCCTTATGACCAGCTGAAGTTCTTTTAAATTGTGCTTGGTTCTGTTACAGCAACTGAAGGAGTCAGGTTAAAGCTTAAACAGTTACTATTTTATTGTTACAGGGTAAACTTAGTTGTTAAATGCTACTGCTGTGTTACAGATAACACAGCCACTACAAGGGAAATTACACTAAGAAGTTACTTACAGGTACCATGAAACCCTTTTGGTTCTCTGAGCTCTTATTAAATGCATGCAAAATAGACACATAGCAGGTATATATTCTCACCCCTGTGTTCCAGACTTGGCATGGCCAGCGTCTTTCTCTCAATCCCTCGGGAAGAAGTAGGGCAAGGTTGGGCGTCCCACAGACCTCGGGAGACAATCAATACCTGCCAGCAGGTATAGATGATTGGAGCTCAAATGGGGTGGGCTGCTGAACCTCTTTTATACCCCTTGGGTCATGTAGGCTTCTTCCTGGTCTCAAGTGGCCAATTAGGAAAAATGGCTTTGAATGCCAAGTTTCCCACGAAGGGTGCAAAGCATAATTTACACCTGGGAAAATGCAGACAATGGGCACCTCTGGTATGTGATGGGCGAAGATTCCTCTCCTGGGACAGTGCAGGCGTGTCAATTACTGGTACTAGCCATCAGGGCGACAGGAGGCCCCGGGGTCGTCAGCTAGCCCATTTACTGCCTGGTTTCTATTTATGGCAGGGTCAGGGACAGGCAGCACACCTGCGTTCCCAGGGCATCAAAGGCTGACTGCCTTTCTCTTGCTCTCTGGGGGGAGGGGGGGAACAAGATGGGGTTCGTGGAAAACCAAGATGGGGTTTGTGTCTGGCTACATTGTCTGGCTACACACCGTATTCCAGAGAAACCAGCACCCCTGACAAACGGGAGCCCTGCTTCTCCCACAACCAAGGAAGCACCCCGGGAACCTCCGCTCGGACTGGCTGTCTAAGCAAACGTGACTTCCCTTCCTTGAACCAAGTAGGCCGTACGCCGAGAGATTTCCGGAACCGACACTTACCTCCGTGTCAGCGACGGCTGCTCCGCTCCCAGCCGGATGGGTCTCGCCTCGCTTCGACCAAGCTCCCGAGCTTGCTCTTCTCCTTTTCGTTCCATCCCCAGACGGGAGGACACCGGGACGGTTGACTTCTTATCGCTCGCTACCGAACCCAGCAAAGGGGGAAAATCAAACAAACAACTTAGAGCATGAGCTCTCACTCGCTAAGGTCTCCGCCTGCAGGAATTCTATCCTTTAGCCCTTTCCCACCCTCTTCCCTCTGTATCAGGCCCTCTACAAGAACACTGAGTCACTCAGCCATGACGCACCACCGCTCTCCCTTGCTCTACCTTGCGCGACTGACGTACCTGCAGAATTCCCCTTGGCTCCTGAGCCCTTAACCCGTGGAGATGCTCATCTGGAATGACTGCAAGTGTCCTGTACAAGGACACGGCAGGAGCAGAGCAAGGAAAAAGACACAGAGAGAAACAGACAGACAGAACGTATTGGCCAATACGAGAGAGCAACAAGAGAGAAACACATGAGAGGAAGGTTGGGCGGGGAGAGGTGGGGGGAGGGGTGGCATGGACTGTGGCGGGGGAAGGGGTGTGCAGGTTGGCTGGGGGGTGTTGAATGCAATTTGTGGTCAGGGATGGGGGTGGTGGTTGGGGAAGGGGTGCATGTTGGGCAGGGGACACTGAATGGATTGGAGTGGGGGACGAAGGGTGCAGGTTGGACAGGGGAACTTGAATGCACTGGGCGTGGGGGAAGGGGGTGCAGGTTGAGCAGGGGGTGTTGAATTCACTGGGAGGCGGGGGAAGGAGGTGCAGGTTGGGCAGGGGGTGTTGAATGCACTGGGAGGCGGGGGAAGGGGGTGCAGGTTGGGCAGGGGGTGTTGAATTCACTGGGAGGCGGGGGAAGGGGTGCAGGTTGAGCAGGGGGTGTTGAATGGACGGGGGTGGGGGAAGAGGGTGCAGGTTGGGCAGGGGGTGTTGAATGCACTGGGAGGTGGGGAAGGGGGTGCAGGTTGGGCAGGGGGTGTTGAATGGACGGGGTGGGGGAAGGAGGTGCAGGTTGGGCAGGGGGTGTTGAATGGACGGGGGTGGGGGAAGGGGGTGCAGGTTGGGCAGGGGGTGTTGAATGGACGGGGGTGGGGGAAGGGGGTGCAGGTTGGGCAGGGGGTGTTGAATGCACTGGGAGGTGGGGGAAGGGGGTGCAGGTTGAGCAGGGGTGTTGAATGGACAGGGGTGGGGAAGGGGGTGCGGTTGGGCAGGGGGTGTTGAATGGACGGGGTGGGGGAAGGGGGTGCAGGTTGGGCAGGGGGTGTTGAATGCACTGGGAGGTGGGGGAAGGGGGTGCAGGTTGAGCAGGTGGGAAATTAGCTTTTCCAGAAGATAGTCTGAGAGAGTGTGAACACTCTATCAGGAAGCTGAAAAATTAGCACATCCACATTAGCTCTCTCAATTTAGCGCCCCAGGATGCAGTGGGAAGGACTAACTTTAGAATGAGGCGCTATTTTGACATAGCAGCAGTGGAGCATCCACACGCTCACCCGCTGTTGAAAAAGCTTTTTCAACAGAGGCGTTTTTCCAACATTAAGCCCTCCATTGTTTCATTCCTCATGGAATGAGATTTACCAATTTTCTTTTGAAATATCGCAATTGCTTTGTGGATGCTATTGTTTTTCTGGCATAAGGGACATTATTCTGGCAGAACAACTGTACAGTGTAGACACACCCTGAGGGTGTGTCTAAGCTTTTTACTATTTTGAAATATTTCAAAATAACACTGTAGTGTATTTTGAAATGCATTTTGAAATGCGTTAAGATTTCATTTCAAAATAGCGCGTCCACACTGAGTGGACTGCCCCACTGGGGGTGTGTGCCTCATTCCTCCCTCACATCCTTCCACTTAAAATACACATATGTTCATGAACACACCCCTCCCTAACCCCCCTTCCTGATGTCAAACCCTCTTTAGTTATTTAACAAAACTGGGGGGGAGGGAATGAACCTCTGGTGAGACTGGGGAAGGGAGGCAGGAGAGGGGAGGGGGAAACCTGGGAGGAGGGAGCCGGAAGGGGGAAGCCAGGGGGAAAAGGGTGCGGGGAAGCTCAGGGTTCAGGGGCTCGCCGGACCAATTTGATTGTCAGGCAAACCTCCTCCTGGGTTTGCATGTGGCCTTTGGTGGCTAGGCTGGCAACTATCCTGCCATAGACGACAGTGTTCCTCCAACTAGTACAGAGATCATGGACGTTGGGGGCATCCCCACCAAACCTGAATAATGTCAATGATCTCCACCCTGTACTAGGAAGGCGCCTGCCTTCTCCGGGACCTGGCAGGCTCTTGGGAGCTGGCAGACTGCTCCTGGGGAGCAGTGGAGGGCTGGCTGCCAGTGGCTTGCTGGCTTGTGCTTTGGGGCCACTGGGTTGGGGCAGTGACTGCTGGCTCTGGGCTGGCAGGCTTGGAGCTGGCACAGGCACTGTGGCCATACTCTACACCTTAAAGGGCTCTGGGGAAGGAGAGGAGTGTTCTTGGTTGAGGCTGGAGTGGCCACCAGGGCCCCCGGGAAGGCTGGAGGCCCCCTATTTTGAAATAAGTGCTGTGTAGACACTTATTTCAAAATAGCTATTTCGAATTTGGCGTTATTCCTCGTAGAATGAGGTTTACCAAATCTGAAATAAATTCGAAATAGCTGAGCCCTTATTTCAAAATAACTTTCCTAGGGTTTACACAGCCAAACCGCTATTTCGAAATAAGGGCTGATGGCTCCACACTGTGATGCTGGAAGTTCTGCTGCATCTTCATGAGACCATCATGATGTTTGTGGCAGAGCTGGATTCAGAGCCCAGCTTTGAGCACCTCACTCGGGCCGCAGCCCCACTGCCCTTGCCGCCGAACTTATTCCTGCAGAAGCGAGTTGGAGGCTGGACACCAGTTCAGTCTGGTGGGACCGGCTTGTTATGGAGCAGTGGGATGACCAGGCTTGGAGCGGAAACTTCCTTATGGGGAAGTCCACCTCCCAGGAGCTGTGTGCCTGGCTCGCCCTGCCCCTCAAGGCCAGGACACCCCTTGAGGCCTGCCAGCTCCCTGGAGAAGCAGGTCGCTATTGCCCTCTGAAAGCGGACCACCCCTGACAGCTACTGCTCTGTAGGACACCAGTTTGGCATGGAGAGGTCTACTGTTGGGGCCGTCTTGGTAGAGATAAGTCACTCTCTGGGGACAGTCCGGACTGGGCAGAGGGAATGGGGGGGGGGGGGCGGAGAGATAATAGAAGTCCTCCTGGCTTCACCCTGCCATGGTGTGGGGGAGGGGCTCTTGGTGTCTGGTAAGGGAGGGGTGAGGAAGCACCTCTCATCAGGTCATGCAACTCCTCTGTCTTCTCTCTTTCTATTTGTCCCTTTCTGCAGTTGGTGACGGACATCAACTCAGAGCTGCTTTACAGGACTGTCCGCCTCCAAGACCTGGATACCATCCTGGCTGGATTTGCGGGGCTAGGATTTCCAGACTGTGGTGGAGCACTTGATGGGCCACACATCCCGATCTGTGCACAGCCCCATTGAGCAGCCCAGTATATTAACAGAGAGGGCTACTTTTCTATGATGCCGCAGGCCCTGGTCAACCACCAGGGAGAATTCACAGACATTTGCGTTGGGTGGTCAGGCCAGACACACGATCCCTGTATCTTCTGGAACTCATACTTGTACTGCAGCCTGGGTCATTCTTTCCAGAGTGAAACTATGCCATACTTGGGGGATGTGCAGAGGCCCACGTGCATCGTGGCTGACGTGGTGTATCCCCTTTTGCCCTGGCTCATGAAGCTGTTTGTTGGACACCTGGATGCAAGCAGGGAACTCTAATGCCTGCCTGAATGGGGCTTGCTTGGAGGTAGAGTGCACCTTTGGCTATCTGAAGGGCAGGTTTATATGCCTTCTCACGTGGCTGGACATGGGGGGGGGGGGGGGGGAAAATCACAACATGCCTAATGTGGGCTGCACAACCTAGTTGAGAGGAAAGGAGAGGCTTTCCTCCCAGCATGGGGGGACTGGGGGTGCTGTGGAGGGGAGGCATTTTGAGCAGCCCTAGACAGCTGCCATCCAGCAAGCCCGCTAGGTGGGATTGTGCATTTAGAAAGCCCTGAGGGAGCGATTCTGCCAAGGAGCCCAATGAGTTTCCCCAGGGCCTTCCAAATGTAGGGGTTGCCCCATGTCCCCAGAGCCTCCGCCCCCGCCCAAAGCCCCTCCTTATCCCACATTCAAGTTGTACACATTCACACTAAGAACAGACAGGTATTGTTGAAAACAAGTTGAGTTTATTTCACTGTTCTTTCCAAAACTATAAAGCTTTTGTTCAGAAAAATAAGTTTAACAAAGTGCTTCCCTTACCAACTCTCACAGATGGGAAGGGGGATGTCAACTGGGAAGGGAGGTTCAGGGCTGAGGGTGCCACCTGGATGATGAGCCCCTGCCACCTTGACTGCAGAGGCCTGCTCAGAGCTTGCTGCACATAGGGGCTAGGAGAGTAGGGGGATGGGTAGGAGGTGCAGCTGTACCTGGGACTGGGACGGCCGGGGGGGGGGGGGGGTAGGCTGAGCAGGAGCAGACACGGGGGGGGGGGGGGGGGGGGGGGGGGGGGGGAGAGGCCGCCATGGCCTCCCTAGTAGCAGTGCAAATAGCAGTGCGCTGCTGCACAAACTCATCCAGCAAGCAACTGTGCCCCCCTGCCTGCATCCTCGGGTTAAAATGTCTCCTGCATCCCTTGCAGGACTGAGATGTACTGGTGCACCTGGTCCAAATGTGTGCCAGCGCTGACTTGATGTATCTACTGATTGGGACTGTGAAAGTATTAACAATACCACCTCAGAACTTTGGTACTAGCCATCAAGACAAGAGGACACTGCAAATCAAAGCGTGAAATACAAACTCTACATCTTCCAAACAAACAAAGGCATGCCAAATTCTTCTCTGGACACATAGAAATCTTCAGATCGCACCACTGCGGAAGACTTCCTAGAGAAAGAACTACTTTGTCTCAGTTAAAGCCCATACAACAAACTCAAACTGCCTCAGCTTCCAAAACATGCTTATACAATGTAGTGCAGGTGAATTTCCCGTGACATGCACCCAGTGAAATACGTTTCCAAAGCAAAATGCAAAAACAAAACCCCTGATTGAAACTGTACTTAACTTGCAAATCTGAAAGCCAATCCTATGCAAACTCTACACCTTCCAAACTGGCAAGGACATGCCACATTCTTCTCCGGCCATGTAGAAATCTTCATATGGTAGTGATTGAGAACACTTCCTATGGAAATGAAAAACGATTCACAGTTAAGGCCTGTACAACAAGACCACAAACTGCCCCAGCTTCCAAAAGGGCCATATACATAGTAGCACAGGTAAACTGCCCCAGTGACATGCACCTGGTGAAACCTTTCAAGTGAAATACAAAAAGCCCAAAACAAAACCCCTGATAGAGGACCACACTTAACTAGAGAATCTGAAAGCAAATCCTATGCAAATTTTACATCTTCCAAACTGGCAGAGACGAGCCAAACTCTTCTCTGGTCACAGAGAAATCTTCAGAGCACTCTGACATGGAACACTCCCTATGGAAATAATAAAAAAAAAAGAATGCTCATGGTTAAGGCCCACGCAACAAATGCAAACTACCTCAGCTTCCAACACACACTACAGGACAGCACAGCAGTATTTCCCCTGTGACATGCACCCAGTGAACCACATTGCTCAAGTGAAACAGAGCATGCACAACAAAAAATCCAGCCTCTGATCAAGGACCATACTTAACTTGCACGTGTTAAATTGAACCCTATGTAAACTCTACATCTTCAAAACCGGCTAAGTCACGCAGAACTCTTCTCCGCTCATGAAGAAATCTTCAGCTTGTGCTGATATGGCACGCTTCCTATGGAAATAAAAAAAAATGCTCAGTTAAGGCCTGCACAAATCCAAACCTCTGCTTCCGAAACGCCCATGTGCTATGTTGTATATGTGAATTTCCCCAGTGACATGCACCCAGTGAACCGCGTTTCCCCAAGTGCAATGCAGGGCAAGCAAAAACAAACGCCCTCATCTATGGCCATACTTAACTTGCAAATGTGAAATCGAATCCACTTCTGTGAGGGGAAAAAAAAAGTCCCCAGCTCGTCAACTTTGTTGCTGCTCTTCCAAATTAGATTAGTTCTGCATCCAGAACCTATGACGACAGCAAAAACTTAACGTGACAAGTAGCCTATGCACTAAAGTTAGTAAGCCAGTTACTTAAGGGTGAGGGGAGGGGGGGGAAGAATAGATGCCATTTCCATAAATGTAACTACTTCAGCAACCACACATCACAAGATCCCTCGCCATGCTAATATTGCAACTTTCACCTCCCTCGCACACATTCCACACGGCCCTCCTCGCTGTTATTCCCATGCTTCCGATAATACCAATGCATTTCCATTCCTATATTGCATGTCTGCGATGATCCATGGGGGGGGGGGGGGGGGGGGGAGATGGACAAAAAACTCAACATGTTCAATCATGTGATGACGACCATGCTAATGACCCAACGAGGGGCAACTGTCTTCGATAACACGCCGCCTTCGAGGAAATGACAGGTGCGGAAAAACAGCATCCGAGTTAACGTACGTCATTAGCCAAGGACCCTTTCACAGTTATTCTGCCTCACCTAATGCAGCAGAGGCCACATACCCATCAAGGTTGGACTCAAAGCTCTAACTTAGACTTACCTGATGGACACCACCGGTTACGCTTGCACCGCCGTTGCCGCAAACCGTGTGGACTAAATGGGATGGACTTGCTGTGCCTCGCTCCCTCAAATCCTCCTCTGGCACGTCAACAAATGCCACATTTCTAAAAGCGACGATGCTACATTATCACTCAGGTTATTTTAGCAAACAATCTGATGCCCCAAAGAGCCGACTCGTTCCTACCTATGGCAGAGATGCAACTCACTTCCTGCACTTAGCCTCCACATTTCCCACCCCACTGGGGCCTCTTGCTAACTAGGATGCTCACATCTGCATATAGAACCAAAGACAGAGATAGTGGTGACCGGTCATGCAAACCCAGTGCAGTGTAAAAGGTGACAGCTGACAAATGAGCATCTCTAGTGACGTGCGCATCACTCTTGGGAGTCATGCACACATCCTCCATATAATGACCCCCCCCCCCGCCCTCTTAATAGGCACATGTAACAGAACTTTTGTTCCTAAACAATGAACCTCACTGGCACAAGTGCTTCTGACCATCCTGCTCTTGGGAAAATACTTAACTTTGACAACCCTGCCTGCACTCATGGTCTTCTTTTCCTTTGTCTACAGGCCATCGCTCTGTTACATCGACGACCCTCGTTCAGCGATGTAGGACGACGTTGTGACAGATGAATGCAGAAGCAGTCCCTCGGAGGAAGGAGTGGACGTTGTACCGGACGTGTGCGCATCTGCAAATGCAAACAAAAACTTGACTGGGTATCCCATTTATAAACACTGCTCGCAAAGCTCCCGACCTTAATATGACCTCACCTACCTGCTACTTCCTTGAGAAACAGCTGCTACACACTATGCTCCCCTGAGGTCACCCTCCACCCCATCCAAACAAAAACATTTTCACCCATGCAAAATAATAGCTATGATTCTATACACTGGCAATCCTCCCCCTTTCCCCGTTACCACAGGGGCTCGTCATTACCTAGGATGCTCACATCCTCCTCAGAAAACCACAACCAAGTACAGGACACAAGAAGGAGATCGTGGTGACAGGACGTGCGAGCCCAGTTCAGTGTAACGACACAGCTGAGAATGGAGCATCTCTAGTTGGGGGTGGATCACTCTCCTGGCAAGCCATCTTTGTACAGAAGATGTGCATATTTCCCCAGACAATGACCTCCTGCCCGCTTTCTCAATAGCCTCCCTTTAGCAGACTCCTGCTTGTAAAAAAGAAGTCTCAATCTTATAAAGACTTCACACAGACTGACTCTTACAGACAAACTTAACTTTGACATCCCCTCCGACTCTCAAGGTCTTCTTTTCCTTCATCTGCAGGCTTTTGCTCCCGTATGTCACCATCCCTTGGTCGGCAATGTACGCCAACATCGCTGCCAGTTGCTCTGCTTCCGCCCAAATCGCCGTTGCCGGAACCACATGGACCCAATGTGATTGATTCGCTGTGGCTCGCTCCCTCAGCTCTGCTCTCTGATCCTCCCATGACACATAAATGGGAGAGTCCATGTTATTGCTCTCCCTTTGCTAAAATAACCGATCCAATGGCCCAAAGAGCCTCGACTCATTCATACCTACGACAAAGATGCAACTGACTTAGTGGGTGGCCCTTCCCACGTTAACTACGATGCTCACAATCTCCACAGAAAACTACAACCGTGTATAGAACCAGAGACAGACCTAGAGACAGACCTAGCAGTGACCAGTCATGCAAATCCACTGCAGTGTAAAACGTGACAGCAGAGAATGGAGCATCTCTAGTTGTGTGGCTCGCTCTTCTGGCGATCAACCTCTCTCAGGAGAAATAAACACATCCTCCGTATAATGACCTCTCCCCCACACCCTTTTGAAAATGGGCAGGTGTGACAGGATTCCTGTTCTTAAAACAATGAACTTCGGGACAGTCAGAAGCATCTGTACCGTTGCTCTTGGGAAAACACTTAACTTTGACAACCCCGCCTGCTCTCAAGGTCTTCTTTTCTTTTGTCTACAGGCCATCGCTCCGTTACGTCGACGACCCTCGTTCAGCGATGGAGGACGACGTTGTGACAGATGAATGCAGAAGTCGTCCCTCGGAGGAAGGGGCGGACGTCATACTGGACGTGTGTGTGTCTGCCAATGCAAACAAAAACTTGACTGGGTATCCCATTTATAAACACTGCTCGCAAAGCTCCCAACCTTAAATATGACCTCGCCTACCTGCTACTTCCTTGAGAAAAGCAATAGCTGCTATGCACTACGCTCCCACAGACTGCCCTCCCAAACAAAAAAATATTTTCACCCATGCAGAAAATAACTAATGCTTCTACATACTGGCAATCCTCCCCCTTTTCCGCTACCACAGGGTCTCCTCATTAACTAGGATGCTCACATCCTCCTCAGAAAAACCACAACCAAGTACAGGACAAGAGAAGGAGAAAGCCGTGACCAGACATGTGAGCCCAGTGCAGTATAACAGCACAGCTGAGAATGGAGCATCTCTAGTTATGTGTGGACCGCTCTCCTGTCAAGCCATCTTTGTATGGAAGATGTGCATATTCCTCCCCCCCCCCCCCCCCAACAATGACCTCCTGCCCATGTTGCCAATAGGTGCCCTTTAGCAGCCTTCTGCATGTAAAGAAATCTCAATCTTATAAACACCTCTCGCTGTCTGATTCTTAAAGACAAACTTAACTTTGGCATAACCTTCTTTCCCTTTATTTGCAGGCTTTCGCTCCTGTATGTTGCCGTCGCTCTGTCGGCAACGTACGACAGCATCTTCCGAGATGAACAAAGAAATGGTCACGATCCTCTGTGGAATGAGATAACTGCCATCCGCATCTGGAAACATCCGCTACAAAGTAGAGTCCCCTCGCCCTGCTATTGCATCCCCACTCCCCCAAATGCTTGTTGATACAGAAAATGGCTATGCTTCTACATACACCTGGTTGTCCTCCCTCTCACTGCCACAGGAGCCCATCATTAACTAAGATGCTCACATGCGCTGCAGAAAACCAACACCTGGTAGAGAATGGAAGAAGGAAGTAGCCATGACCAATTATGCAATCCTAGTGCAGTGTAAGAGATGGGAAACTGAGACTGGATCATCTTTAGCTACAGATGGGTCACTGTCACAGCAATAATGTTTCTTCCACAGGAAATGCATGGTCCCTCTGTACAATGGCCTCCCACCTGCACTTTTGTATTCCATTAGCAATGGTTGCAGTTTAGAGAGCTTCTGTGTGTAAACAAGAAGCCACGACCTCAATAACTCTTCTGACCATAAAATCCTTCAGCAGATACTTAACTTTGATAATTACCCATCAATATCTCGTTCTCCTCTATAGTCGGGGCTTTGTTCCCATGTCACACTGACTTGCAGATGTATGGTGCTACAAGAAAAGCCACAGAAAATATTCATACTTCTCTAAAATGAGAATACTAGTCCATACAAAATTGGAAGGTATTTGGAAGTGCAAAGAAAGCTTCACTACAAACCTGATTTACTAGTTTTCTACTCACAGGGCTTTAAACAGCTGAACATGACAGAAGAGATAACAAAATGTATAGCTGAAGTTAGCAAAAGAACCGCCATTACAGTACTCTCACATTAGCCCCCACCTAACCCATCTATAAGCCTCCTATGCTTCTACAGCAGTCTGACACTGTAGACATACTATCAATACTAAATTATGTGTGTTTAGCAGAGACAACCCCCCCATAACATCCCCCAGAGAAAATACAAGCATCAAACACACTACAAACAAGCTAAAATGAAATTAAAGTACATTACAAAAATGAGAACAGAAGAATAGTATATGAACCAAAAATAAACCCAACTGTTACCCAATATCTATACTCACCATGACCATACAAGTGCCTATCTGCATCTTTTTGCAGCAACTAAAAGCTGAATGAGTCTCTGTGCCTGGAGGCCCAGCTTAAATCCTGCCATAAGCCCCACCCCTCAATGTCCCAACATGCCTTGCAGGCCAAAGGAAGCTATAAATGTAGACTCATGAACAATACACTTCATTTATGTGTTAGCTGCAGCAAGTGCCACTCATGCTGATATATTAATCAACTGTTCTTCTAACAACTAATAATCTCCACAGGCCTCAAACTTTATGACCAGGTGAGGCTACAGTTACTCTATTTCAGGTTCCTAAAAAGAAACTGCTGCCCACAGAAAGGGGAGTTGTGAGGGTGTGCATAGCTAGCGCATGCTAAAGTAGCTACTTTAGAAATGCTGAAGGGGGTGTCTGTACTGGGATATATACAGAGGCTGCATCTAGACTGGCATGATTTTGCACAAATACTTCTAACAGAAAATATTTTCATTAAAAGTATTTGCGCAAGAGAGTATCTATACTGGCATGTGGCTTTGCGCAAAAGATTTGCTTTTGTGCAAAAGCATCCATGCCAGTGTAGACACTCTCTTGCACAAGAAAACTCCGATGGCCATTTTAGCCATCGGGCTTTCTTGCGCAATAAATTAACATTGCTGTGTACAGTGGCCTCTTGCGCAAGGGGTCTCGCCCCTGAGCGGGAGCGTCAGTATTTACACAGGCACCGCTGGTTTTGTACATCACAGAGTCAGTGCTCTTGTGCAAACACTCGCGGCCAGGGTAGACAGGCGGCGCGATGTTGTGCAAAATCCTGCCAGTCTGGATGCAGCAGAATGTAGGAAGCAACGTGCGGCCGGCGCCAGAGCCGACAGGCACCAGCACCCTCCCCTGGAGCCGTCGCCCCCGCAGCGAGGGCAGAAAACCTAAAAGCCACCAGGCCCAGAGCCGGCCTGAGGGGACAGGGCTCCCGGGGAGACCTTGTACCGGGGCCCTGCCCCGGGACCGCACGTGCGCAGGGCGCAGAGACGAAACCGAGCAGCTCCGGGGGGGCCGGGGCCCATTTGCACAGGGAGCAGCTCCACACCAGGAACTGCATGGAACGTGGGACTGCGTCACTTCCGGCAGCGGCACAGGCGCGGCTCCCTACCCCTGCCAATCAGGCCGTTCCTGCGGGGGCGGAGCTAGAGGACTGCGCCACTTCCGGCAGCAGCACAAGGCACGGGAGCGGCTCCCTACCCCTGCCAATCAGGCCGTTCCTGCGGGGGCGGAGCTAGAGGACTGCGCCACTTCCGGCAGCAGCACAAGGCACGGGAGCGGCTCCCTACCCCTGCCAATCAGGCCGTTCCTGCGGGGGCGGAGTTAGGGAGCTGCCCCTGGAGGACTGTGCTACTTCCGGCAGCTGGTGCCTGCCCTCGTGCCAATCAGAGCGCGCTACCCCAAGGGAGCCGCTCTCTACGTACCGGAACAGGCCACTGTGGAAACTACAACTCCCGGCTGTGCCGGGCCGATGTCACTTCCTTGCTCACCCACTTCCGTTTCCGCCCCGCCCGTCGCTGTTGGAACGGAAGCTTTGGGCAAAGGCCCCTCGCCCAATCAGGAACGCCGGGCCCACCGCTTCTCTGGGCCGCGGGCCCTGCAAGGGCTGATGGGAGATGTAGGCAAGGGCACACTACATTTCCCACCAGCCACTGCGGCACCCTCCGCCCTCCCGACAGTCGCTCGGGCTGTAGCTGGGCGGGGGCGCTCAGGGCCGGCGGGGTTCGGGGGGCCCGGGGAGGGAGCGGCAGCCTGGGACTCGCTGGGGGCCATGGGCAGGAGGGGGAGGGGTGACGCGGGGGCGGGGTTCTGTAAGGTTAACCCCCCCACCCCCTCCTACTGCGGCCCCGCTGGCAGGACCCTGCGCCTGTGGTGGGGAAGGAGCCGCCCCCAGCAGCAGAGCATAGAACAACGAACTCTTCTGGGTGGCTGATACAGCCTTAATTAGTGGGCTGGGTCGAGGTGCGTGGGGGGGGTGCACCTGAGGGGGAGGGGAGCAGGAGGTTAAGCGGGCCCGTGCGCAGGGGGGAGGGGAGCAGGAGGTTAAGCGGGCCCGTGCGCAGGGGGGAGGGGAGCAGGAGGTTAAGCGGGCCCGTGCGCAGGGGGGAGGGGAGCAGGAGGTTAAGCGGGCCCGTGCGCAGGGGGGAGGGGAGCAGGAGGTTAAGCGGGCCCGTGCGCAGGGGGGAGGGGAGCAGGAGGTTAAGCGGGCCCGTGCGCAGGGGGGAGGGGAGCAGGAGGTTAAGCGGGCCCGTACGCAGGGGGGAGGGGAGCAGGAGGTTAAGCGGGCCCGTGCGCAGGGGGGAGGGGAGCAGGAGGTTAAGCGGGCCCGTGCGCAGGGGGGAGGGGAGCAGGAGATTAAGCGGGCCCGTGCGCAGGGGGGAGGGGAGCAGGAGGCTAAGCGGGCCCGTGCGCAGGGGGGAGGGGAGCAGGAGGTTAAGCGGGCCCGGGAGCAGGGGGGAGGGGAGCAGGAGGTTAAGCGGGCCCGTGCGCAGGGGGGAGGGGAGCAGGAGGTTAAGCGGGCCCGTGCGCAGGGGGGAGGGGAGCAGGAGGTTAAGCGGGCCCGTGCGCAGGGGGGAGGGGAGCAGGAGGTTAAGCGGGCCCGTGCGCAGGGGGGAGGGGAGCAGGAGGTTAAGCGGGCCCGTGCGCAGGGGGGTGGGGAGCAGGAGGTTAAGCGAGCCCGTGCGCAGGGGGGAGGGGAGCAGGAGGTTAAGTGGGCCCGTGTGCAGGGGGTGTGTATGCACAAAAGCACCCCCCATAATTCTCCAAGTAAGCATGCTCCAGATGGCCAGGGGAAGGCAGGAGCCTCCCTCCTCCATGCTCTGACCAGCCAAGGGAAGGCTGTGGCTGATTTTCCTGCTTACTTGGGGGACTGTGATGGGTGCCGTCACACCCTTGCTGTACACATTTACCAAAAAAAGCGCACACGCCCCTCTTCGCCACCTCCTCCTGCACCCAAATTCCCTCCCATAGTTTTGCCTTCATAGCTTGCACCTCTCACCCCTTCCCACACCCAAATCTCTCATTCCCACCCCAGAGCCCACACCACCTGTCTCAACCCAGTGAGAGTGAGTAAGAGTTGGGCACAGCAAATGATGGAGACGAGGAGAAAAGAGACTGCAGGGCCTCAAGGAACGGGTGGGATCTTGGGGAGGGGTGGTAGATCTTGGCTTACTCAAACACAAAAAGTGATCTTGGGTGTAAAAAGATTGGAGACCATTGTGTTAGCGTATATGCTCAGCTGCTCTTATTTCAAAATAACTACTCCCCAGAGTAATTCAAAGTAATGAATCCCCAGTGTTCTTGAGGCACTGTATACTACAGTGTTATTTCAAAATAGCAAGGGGTGTGTTCACACAGCAAGCCCCTTAGTTTGAAATTATTTCAAAATAAAAAGCTTCTTATTCTAGAATAATAAATCTTCATTTCATGCAAAATAATGCCTATTTCAAAATTTGTTATTTTGAATTAATTTCAAATAGCTCTTCTTTGTAAGGGGAAAATACCCTAACGTCAAAATTGTCCTTTTTAAATAGCTTTAGTGTGTATGATCAGCTGTTATTCCAAAATAACTACTCTCCAGTGCCATCTGGGGGGTTCTAAATCACGGTAGCACACCCTCATTAAGGGAGCCTACCTCAGACTTCCCTGTAGCGTGGACATGGGATTTTGAAATATTTCAAAATAACGTCTCAAAATAACTAAGTTATTTCAGACTATTTTCCCTGTATAGATATAGCCTTAGAGCAAGGGTCAGCCATCTTTCCCATCGCTGTGTCCCTGCTCCACCACCCCCACCTCATGCCTGCACCATGTACTTACACCTGCTAGAGAGCCCCATTCCATCAATCAGATGCCAGCAGGCTCGATTTCTGGATCTGCCAGCCAGACTCCCTGCACTACTGGCAAGCCATGGCTTCCGTTCCACACTCTGCCCATTGGATGCTAAATTACTCCTTGTGTGGAGCAGCATCTGGCTGCCATATGGCAGTGACTGTTACTTGTTTTCTAGTGTCTGTAACAGAGTTTATCTATTGTAAGTGCCACCCAGGCCCAGCATGCCACCCCTGCCCCCCATGCTAAGAACCTGCACCCACCCCCTGCTTCTCCCTCCTGCCACCAGCCAGACACCCACCTGCACCTTGCTCCTGCCCCGTCCCCCTGGCCAGACACCCTATTCTCAACCTGCTCCTGCACTCTACCTCCCACACCAATCCTGCATACAAATCGGGGGGAAGTGCACGCATGCTGCTCCTCCCATCCTCACAGGAAAAGCTGGAGCGGTGCTCAAGGCATAGACCAAGTGGGAGGTGCAGTGGAGAGAGCCCTTCCCCCAACCCTGTCCCAGGAGAGTGGCAGAGTCCAGGGCAGAAGAGTTAAAACTTGCTCCTGCCTCCTTTCACAGGCCAGACACCTACCTGCACCCTGCTTCTGCCCCCTGCCCCGGGCCAGACACCCTACTCTCAACCTGCTCCTGCAGACCCCTGCATTAGAGAATTGTGCCTGCATTACCACCAGTGGCCATCAAATGTTATTTTTGCTACATTGCTGCATAGTGCCCACAATACCGCAAGTGGCCATGGAGTGTCACAGTTGCTCCATTCAAGAAATGTGAATGCATTTCCAGGAGTGCCTACTACATGTTGCTGTTTTTCCATTACAGATTTGTGCATGTATTACCGTGAGAGGCCACTGAGTGTCAAAGTTGCTCCATGAAGGTGCACCTACATGACAGCCTTAGCTCAAAATAAGCTATGCAATCTGTGCTACGCAAATTGTGTTACTTATTTTGATTGTATTTCAAAATAGCTTATTTCATAATTTGGCACTGTCAACACAGCACCAAATTTTGAAATACCACACTATTCCAAAATTCCTCTTAACCCTCGTGGAATGAGAGATCCCGGGACATCGGACTAAGCCGCTCGTTAGTTCAAAATCTATTTTGAAATAATGAGCTGCTTCAATAGATGCGGAATAGCTATTTCAGGGTACTTCCGGTATCCCATAAGAGCTCTGAAGTGCAGACGTACCCTTGCAGAATTGTGAAAACGCTTCTACAAGTGGCCAGCGACTGTCAGTGTTTCACAAGCCATTCTGGGTCAGACCAAAGGTCCATCTAGCTCATTATCCTGTCTTTTAAAAGTGGCCAATGACAGATGCCCCAAAGGGAATGAACAGAACAGCTAATCATCAAGTGATTCCTCTCCTGTCGTCCATTTCCAACCTCTTACAAATAGAGGCTAGGGACACCATTCCTACCCATCGTGGCTAATAGCCATTGATGGACCTAACCTCCATTCATTTATCTAGTTCTTTTTTAAACCCTGTTAAAGTCTTGGTCTTCACAACATGCTCTGGAAAGAAGTTCCACAGTTTGACTGTGTGCTGTGAGGAAAAAAAACTTCCTTTTGTTTGTTTTAAAGCTGTTACCTATTAATTACCTTTGGTGACCCCCTAGTTCTTAGTTATGGGAACAAATAACTACCTTTTTCTTTTTCACTTTTTCTACACCAGTCATGATTTTATAGATCTGTCTCATATCCCCCTTTAGTCTCCTCTTTTCTACACTGAAAAGTCCCAGTCTTTTTAATCTCACTTCATATGGGGCCCATTCCAAATCCTTCACCATTTTTTGTTCCCTTTTTGGAACCTTTCAAATGCCAATATATCTCTTTGGAGATGAGGTGGCTGCATCTGTATGCAGTATTCAAGCTATAGGTGTACCATGGTTGTATAGCAAGGCAATAAGATATCAAAAAGGGATAGAGAATAAGACAGAGAATGATTTCTGACATTGTTTGCTTTTTTGACTGTCATTGCACATTGAGTGGCTGTTTCCAAAGAACTAACCACAATGAGTCCAAGATATCGCTCTCTCAAGTGTTTATGGCTACATTAATCCCAATCACAGTGTATGTATAGTTGGGACTATTTCTTTCCAGTATGCATTACTTTACTTTGATCAACATTAAATTTCATTTGCCATTTTGTTGCCTAATCATTTAGTTTGAGATCTTTTTTAAGCTTTCCACAATCTGCTTTGGCCTAAACAATCTTGAGCACTTTAGTATCACCTGCAAATTTTGCTACCTGACTGTTTAACATATTTATAAATGATCTGGAGAAAGGAGCATATAGGATTGGTCCCAGGCCAGACACTTTGGGGACAACAGAAGTCTCTCCATTCTGAAAATCAACCATTTATTCCTCCCCTTTGTTTCCTGTGTTTTAACCAGTTACCAGTCCATGAGAGGACCTTCCCTCTTATCCCGTGACAACTTATTTTACTTGAGAGCCTTTGCTGATGGACCTTATCAAAGGCTTTCTGGAACTCTAACTACACTATATCCACTGGATCCCCCTTGTCCATGTGTCTGCTGAGTCCCTCAAAGAACTCTAGTAAATTACAAAGGCATGGTTTCCCTTTACAAAAACCATGTTGACTTTCCCCAACAAATTATGTTCATTTACGTGTCTGATGATTTTATTCTTTACTATAGTTTCAACTAATTTGCCCGGTACAGACATTAGACTTACTGTCTGTAATTAACAGGCTTGCCTCTACAGCCCTTTGTAAATATTGGTGTCACGTTAGCTATCTTCCAGTCATTAAGTACAAAAGCTGATTTAAAGGGTAGGTTACAAATCACAGTTAATATAGCTAAGCAATTTCACATCTGAGTTCTTCTGGAACTCTTGGGTGAATGCCATCTGCTCCTGGTGACTTACCACCATTAAGTTTATCACTTTGTACCAAAACCTCCTCTAATGACACCTCAATATGGGGAAATTCCTCAGATTTCTTACTTAAAAAGACTGGCTCCGGTTTGGGAATCTCCCCAATATTCTCAGCCACGAAGACCATGCTGCACTAAAGAATTGTGCATTACAAAATTGTGCATGCTAATGGCTCAGATATTTCCTCTCTTAAGCTCCTTGAGTATTCTAGGATTCATTTAATCAGGCCATGGTAACCAGAAAAAGATTACTTAGAAAAGTTAATAAATGTGCATGCATTACCCCGAGTGACCATTGAGTGCCATTGTTGCTTCATTACAGAAATGTGCATGCATTACCGTGAGAGAACTCCAAGTGTCACAGTTGCTGCATTACAAAATTGTGCATGCATTATCTTAAACGGCCACCAAATGTCCCTGTTGCTCTATTATAGAGTTGTGTATTCATTACCTTACATTTCCCAAGTTAGCTGTGTTAGTACCTAAGGTGCTACAAGATGATTTGTTTAAGTTTTTCAGTTACAGACTAACAAAAAATGTAGATGATTGTTGCAGGGTCCTCACTCAGGCCCCTTGCCCTGGGACACCTTCTGGTCCACATATCAGCTGGAGACCCTTTTGATGCTGTCACCAGTGCTTTCATTGTCAGTTCCCACCACCTTCTATTTACAAAGCTTACAGCAAACTCAGCCAGCTCCTCCATCTGCAAGGAGCACGCACACAGCCACTCCTTCTCCTGGCTTCCTCATGTCCCCTCTTGCTGCCTTAAATAGCCCTCCCCCAGTGAGGCACACAGCTGTTTCTAATTGCCCTTCAGGCCTGGGCTTGCTCAGCTGTCTCCCCTCAGCCGCTTTAGCCAGGCTATAGTGACAGAGCTCGGCTTAGCCAGCCGTCTGTCACAGTGGTATCATCAGCTTCTGTGCTGTGCCCACGAAAGCTCGTGATAGCATCCACATTTTGTGTTAGTCTCCAAGGTACTGCAAGACTATTTGTAGTTTCTTAAATTTCCACTTAGTGTCACTGTTGTTCTATTTCAGAACTGTGCCTGCATTGCTGCAAGGGAATGTGGAGTTCCTCTGTGGCAGCCTTAAAGAAGTGTGCAGGCATGAGAACATAAGAATATAAGAGCAGCCCTGTTGGGTCAGATGAAAGGCCCATCTAGCCCAATATCTCGTCCAGCACTCCCCCAAAACTAAGAGCTTGAGATGCATCAATGGGAGAATCTTTTAAAGTGAAGTACTGAGGGAGGACTGCAAATTTCCACGTGCTCTTATTCTGCATCTCACTATCTTGCTTCCATCCCTAGTGATGGGCTCCAGGCAGCTGCCACTTCTTTAATTCTCTGCCACGTGTCGGCCATTCTTTCTTCTACCCCATTGAGAACTGAAAAGAGAACGAGAGAACACTTGTAAAACAAGGCCACTGCTGGTGGCTGAAACACAGACAAAGATGCATCACCTGGCTGCTGTTCACTGCAGACCCCTTCTTTATTCCTCTCCAGCCACCCAGGGCCAAAAATGCTCATCATTTATAAGAAACTACAGCCCTCCCCACCTCACCACACCCTCAGTCCTCTATACCCACCCCTACCCAGAATACTCTGGTCCTCTGAGGAAAGTGGTAACTGTTCTCCAGTTCCATGGTCCAGTGATCAAATACAGTGATGTGGGGAGAGGGAGGGGCTACAAACTACGGAACATCTTTCTGGGTGAAGGACGGTGACCCACATGCAGCTAGTTATGGGGAAGAAAGGATGATCCCAGACAATGACCAGCCACAGGCAGAGCTCTGCCTTCCCCAGGACCTACCCCATGGAAATCACAAGCATCTTTCTGCTCTCAAGGAGAACATTTATGAGGCGTGTAGCAGCAGTGGTCCAAATGCAGATCCCAGAAGCATAATGCTCTTCTGCTCCTGCCTTTTAAGTGGAGTGCCCGGCAATGTTTTTATGGTGATCCTTCATAACTGCATGAACGATCAAATGATCCTTCAATTGCTAGAATGGCCAGCCATTCTTGATCACCCTGCCTCCCTCTTTTATAACAATGTCCACGTCCCAAAGGCAGAGCTCAAACTCGGCTGCATTTAAGAGCTGCCTCTGGAGCCAGGACATGGGCTTTAGGCAGACCTCATGCAAGAAATCCAGGGGTTCAAACTCGGGAGGAGGGCTACTGCCCTCCTAGCCTCCCCAAAAATGGTGCCCTTGGCCCTATGGGTGTATGTATGGGTAGAGGAAGGGGAGGGTTAAGAGAGCAGGTGGCCATTGATTGGGGGTGTTAAAAGCAAGAGAAAGGAGGGGTAAACTGGGAGGATTGGGAGTGTGTATTGGGATGGGGGCTAAGAACCCATCACCTACCCTCTGCTTCTTCCCTGGGTGTAGAAAGATGAATAGGGAGAAGGTAAAACTAGGGTCACAATTGGGGTGAACTGGGAGAGGTTAAGGGGTGTCAAATGGAGGGATGAACTGAAGGGGCAGGTTGGGGAAGGATATGGCAAGACTGGGGGTCTTGGACAGCAAAGGGAGCTGAGGAGGAGAGGTTGCAAGTCGGAGGTGGCTAGGGAAGGAGGAAAAAGGGGGCTGACAGGTCCCACATCTGGGAGGATGGTGGTGGAGAGGGAGGGAGGATGGGTTAGGAAGACAGTAACTAGGGATGCTGAGGGGTCCCAAGTACAGGGGAAGGTTAGGGATAAGGTGTAGGATGAGGTGATCTGGAGGGTGTTGTAGGGAGGAGAAAGGGAGGCTGATGGGCCCAATGAATGTATGGATGGTCTGGGAGTGCAGGTTGGGCTTGTTTTTGTGGAGAGAAGGGAAGGAAACTGAAGGCCCCCAAGGTAAGGGTGCGGACTGGGGAAAAGGGCACAGATGAGGGTACAGTTGGGTTGGGCTCAGGGTGTTGAAAGGGTCTGGGGGAGTGAAGAGAACAGGGGTACAGTTAGCCCTCCTCTCTCCTCGCTTCCTTAGCCACCTCCAGCCTGAGGGATCCCATGGCTAGCAGGATAGCATTGGGGCGGGGGGGGGGGGGGGGGGCTGAGAATTCCCAAGGGGGCCAGGTGGGGGCCACTGGCTGTGTCGTGACAGTGACTCAAGTATCTGAGGAGGCAGAAATTTGAAAACTACAACTCACAGGATGCATCATTCATGCTGGGAGCAAATGGGCAGAACTCTGGCATACCGGGGTTGGCGTCCAGATAGCTCATGTCACTTCCTCTTCCAACAATTTCTGTCCCACTCTACAAACATACGAACATAAGAACAGCCATACTAAGTCAGACCAAAGGTCCATCTAGCCCAGTGTCCTGTCTGCCGACAGAGGCCAGTACCAGAAGCCCCAGAAGGAGGGACCACAACAGGTAATCCTTACTTGATCCCTCCCATCTCCTACTTCCAGAGAAACAGAGGCTAGGGACACCATTCCTACCCATCCTGGCTAATAGCCATTGATGGGCCTAACCTCTAGTAATCTACCTAGCACTTTTTTTAACCCTGTTAAAGTTCTAGCCTTCACCGCAGCCTCTGGCAAGGAGTTCCATAGATTGACTGTGCGCTGCGTGAAGATAAACTTTCTTTTGTTTGTTTTAAACCTGCTGCCTATTAATTTAATTTAGGGTACGTCTAGACTACATACCTCTGTCGCCAGAGGCATGTAGATGAGGCTACCAGGCATAGGAAAATGAAGCGGTGATTTAAATAATCGCCGCTTCATTTAAATGTACGTGGCTCCTCATCCCAGGAGGCATACCTGGGTGGTCGACAAATGCCTTAGATTTTGACACTCGCGCGTCCAGACTACCGCGCTGAGCCGACAAACAGCTGATCGGCTCAGCTCGGCAGCCATGTAAATTTAAATGAAGCGGCGATTATTTAAATCGCCGCTTCATTTTTCTATGCCTGGTAGCCTCATCTACATGCCTCTGGCGACAGGCATGTAGTCTAGACTTACTCTTAGTGACTCCTAGTTCTTGTATTGTGGGACTAATAATTTTTCCTTATTCACTTTCTCCATCCTGGTCATGATTTTATAGATTTGTATCATATCCCCCTTTAGTCTCCTCTTTTCTAAGATGAAAAGTCTTTTTAATCTCTCTTCATATGGGACCCGTGACAAACCCCTCAGCATTTTTGTTGCCCTTTTCTGAACCTTTTCCAATGCCAAGAGATCTTCTTTGAGATGAGGAGACCACATCTGTCTGCAGTATTCAAGATGTGGGCGTACCATAGTTTTATACAGAGGCAATAAGATGTTCTCTGTTTTATTCTCTATCCCTTTTTTAATAACTCCTAACATTCTATTTGCTTTTTTGACTGCCACTGCACACTGAGTGGATGTTTTCAGAGAACTATCCACAATGACTCCAAGATCTTTCTCTTGAGTAGTTGTAGCCAAATTAGTCCCCATCATATTGTATATATAGCTGGGATTATGTTTTCCCATGTGCATTACTTTACATTTATCAACATTCAATTTAATTTGCCATTTTGTTGCCCAATCACTTCGTTTGCTGAGATCTTTTTGAAGCCCTTCCCAGTCTGCTTTGGTCTTTACGGTCTTGAGGAGTTTGGTATCATCTGCCAATTTTGCCACCTCACTGTTTACTCCTTTCTCTAGATAATTTATAAATAAGTTGAATAGGATGGTCCCAGGACAGATCCTTGGGGGAACCCCACCAGTTACCTCTCTCCACTCTGAAATCTTACCATTTGTTCCTACCCTTTGTTTCCTGTCTTTTAACTGGTTATCAATCAATGAAAGGACCTTTCCTCTTATCCCATGACAACTTACTTTACTTAAGAGCCTTTGGTGAGGGACCTTGTCAAAGCCTTTCTGGAAATCTAAGAATACTATATCCACTGGATTCCCCCTTGTCCACATGTTTGTTGACCCCCTCAAAGAACTCTAGCATATTAGTAAGGCAGCATTTCCCTGTACAGAAACCATGTTGAGTTTTCCCCAACAAATTATATTCTTCAACGTGTCTGACAATTTTATTCTTTGCCATCGTTTTAACTAATTCGCCCAGTATGTATGTTAGATTTATCGGTCTAAAAATCGCAAGGATCGCCTCTACAGCCCTTTTTAAATATTGGTGTCACATTAGCTATTTTCCAATCATTAGGTACGGAAGCCAATTTAAAGGATAAGTTACAAACCACAGTTAATTTCTGCAATTTCACATATGAGTTCTTTCAGAACTCTTGGGTGAATGCCATCTGGTCCCGGTCACTTGTTACTGTTAAGTTTATCAATTTGTTCCAAAGACCTCCCCTAATGACACCTCAATCTGGGACAATTGCTCAGGTTTGTCACCTAAAAAAAATGGCTCAGGTTTGGGAATCTCTCCGTTATCCTCGGTCATGAAGACTAAAGTAAAGAATTCATTTAGCTTCTCCGTTATGACTTTATAGTCTTGGAGTGTTCCTTTAGCATTTCAATCATCCAAGGGCCCCACTGGTTGTTTAGCTGGCTTCCTGCTTCTGATGTACTTAAACATTTTACTTTTTTTTTTTTTTTTTTTAGTTTTTGGCTAGCTGTTCTTCAAACTCCTTTTTGGCTTTTCTTATTATATGTCTATACTTAATTTGACAAAGTTTATGGTCCTTTCTATTTTCCTCACTAGGATTTGTCTTCCACTTTGTAAAAGATATCTTTTTCTCTGTCACTGCTTCTTTTACCTGGTTGTTAAGTGCCACGGTGGCACACTTTTGGTTCTCTTACTGTGTTTTTTAATTTGGGGTATACATTTAAGTTGGGCCTCTATTATGCTGTCTTTGAAAAGTTTCCATGCAGCTTGCAAAGATTTTACTTTTGTCACTGTACCTTTTAATTTCTGTCTAACTTCCTCATTTTTGTGTAGTTCCCCTTTCTGAAATTAAATGCCACAGTGTTGAGCTGCAGAGATATTTTTCCCACCACCGGGATGTTAAATTTTATTGTCACTATTTCCAAGTGGGCCAGGTGTATTTACCTCTTGAACCAGATCCTGTCCTCGACTTAGGACTAAATCAAGAATAGCCTCTCCCCTTGTGGGTTCCAGAACCAGCTGCTCCAACAAGCAGTCATTTAAGGTATCAAGAAATTTTCTCTGCATCCTGTCCTGAGGTGATGTGTACCCAGTCAATATGGAGATAGTTGAAATCTCCCACTATTATAGAGTTTTTTTAATTTGCTAGCCTCTCTAATGTCCCTTAGCATTTCATAGTCACTATCACTGTCCTGATCAGGTGGTCGATAATACATCCCGACTGCTCTATTCTTATTATTGGAGCATGGAATGACTATCCATAGAGATTCTATGGAACATTTTGGCTCATTTAAGATTTTTACTTCATTTGATTCTACATTTTTTCACATATAGTGCCACACCCCCACCAGCATGACCTGTTCTGTCCTTCTGATATATTTTGTATCCTGGTGTGACTGTGTCCCATTGATTGTCCTTATGCCACCAAGTTTCCGTGATGCCTATTACATCAATATCCTCCTTTAAAACTAGGCACTCTAGTTAACCCACTTTACTCTTTAGACTTCTAGCATTTGTGTACAAGCACTTTAATAATTTGTCACTATTTACGTCCTCCATTTCTTGATGTGTGTGTTAGACTCTTTTTCTTTGGATTGTGTGTCATCTGATCTGACTCATACGTCCATTTTCTCCTCCTGACTAGAACATAGAGCGTCTCTGTTAATAGAACCTCCTCTAATAGATGTCTCTGTTCAATCCATGTGCTCCTCCACACCTGTCAGCTTTCCCCCAGCTCTTAGTTTAAAAATTGCTCTACAACCTTTTTAATGTTAAGTACCAGCATTCTGGTTCCATTTTGGTTTAGGTGGAGCCCATCCTTCCTGTATAGGCCCCCAGTATCCCGAAAGTTTCCCCAGTTCCTAATAAATCTAAACCTCTTTGCTCTACACCATCTCATCCAGGCATTGAGACTCTGAAGCTCTGCCTGCCTACCTGGCCCTGCGCGTGGAACTGGAAGCATTTCTGAGAATGCCACCCTAGAGGTCCTGGATTTCAATCTCTTTCCTAGCAGCCCAAATTTAGCCTCCAGAACCTCTCCCCTACCCTTCCCTATGTCACTGGTACCTACAGGTACCACGACCACCAGCTCCTCGCTGGCACTGCACATAAGTCTATCTAGATGTCTCGAGCGATCTGCAATATTTGCACCAGGCAGGCTAATCACCATATAGTTCTCCTGGTCATCACAAACCCAGCTATCTATGTTTCTAATGATCAAATCCCCCATTACTAACACCTGCCTTTTCCTAATGACTGGAGTTCCCTCCCCCAGAGATGTATCCTCAGTGCGAGAGGTACCAGGGCATCCTCTGGAAGGTGGGTCCCAACTATGGGATCATTTCCCTCTGCTCCAGTTGAATATTCTCCTTCCCTGAGCCTTTCATCCTCCTTAACAGCACAGGGGCTGTCTGGCTGCAGGTGGGACAGTTCTACAGTGTCCTGTAAAGCCACATCTATGTACCTCTCCGCCTCCCTCAGCTCCTCCAGTTCAACCACCCTGGCCTCCAAAGCCCATATGCGGTCTCTGAGGGCCAGGAGCTCCTTGTACCGAATGCACACACACGCCACCCGCCCACAGAGCGGGTAACCATACATGCTACACTGAGTGCAATGAACGGGAGAGCCCCCACTCTGCTGCTGGGCTTCTGCCTGCATTCTCCCCTACAGCTATTTAGGTTATTGACAGATATTTAAATCAGGAAGTTTTATTTTTAGTTTAGTGTAAAAGTTTTAAAGAATGGCAAGTGTACCTCACCCCCTTCTAATTCCCCTTCAGAACTCCCTCTGGAAACTCCCTGTTAGCTGCCCCTGTTCTCAAAGCCCCCTGGTTGCTTACTCACGGGCTTTATAAAGCCCTGGCCATCCTGACAGCATCACCCCTTGGGTAAGGCTCAACAAATGAACAGAGGGCTCTAGATTTCAAATCCTCATTTAGAAGCTCACAGCTTCCAACTGCCGACCACAGCACGTGGTCCTTCAAACAAACAGCTCAGCTCTTGTATCTCCAGACAGACAGAGACAGACGGACAAGCTCAGCACAAAGTTTCTTTCGGCAACTAGCAGGTAACCTACACACACACACACACGACAGACAGCCATTTGCCTCAAAGGTCCTGTGTTCGCTTCTCTTTCACCTGGAGATCTCCCTCTCGAAACTCCCTGTTAGCTGCCCCTAATGGATGCTGTAATGGCAAAAAGCCTCCTCCACCTAATCAGGAAGCACCAGGCCCTGTGCTGACCGCTGGGAAAGCAGGATCCCACAGTCACCACCCATTCCATGGAGCGGACTCAGACCCCTTTTCCCTCTCTGCGGGAGGAGGAGAGGGGAGAAGTGGTCACAGAGGAACAATCTCTTGTTACATGCCCTGTTCAGCTGGCAGCGCCGTTCCCAGGAGCAGCATAGAAGGAAGGTTGGACTGATATCACCTTGCTTCCCTTCCTTCTGCACTGCTGCTGCTAGTGGAGCTGCCTTTTGAACTGTGTGGCCACAGCGCAGTGGCCGCCGGCCAGATGCCTGGCTCAGAAGTCAAGACCACCACTAGCAGCAGCTCGGAAGGAAGGGTGGCGTGGTATGGTATTGCTGTCCTTCCTCCTGCGCCACTGCTGCTGCCAGTTCTGTCTTCTACTCTGGGCAGCTGGAAAGGCAGTGCCACCACCAGCAGCAATGGAGCAGATACGGTGGCATGACACAGTATTGCCTCCTTTCCTTCTCTGCTACAGCTGGCAGAGGCACTGCCTTCTAAGGGGTTGGCAGTGGGAGGTGGCAAGTGGTCAGATGCCCAACATAGATGGCAATCCTGCTGCCAGCAGGAAGGAAGGGAGGCAGGGTGTGGTATCCCAACCCTTCCTTCTGTGCTGCTGCTGCTGCTGGCGGCTCTAACTTCTAAGCTGGGCAGTAAGAAAGTGCGGGCATCAAGCGCAGAAGCAGCCAGCCACCACCAGCAGCACAGAAGGAAGGGTAGTAGAGTCTGCTCCTGCCACCCTTCCTTTTGTGCCATCGCTAGGGGCAGCCCTGCTTTCCAGTCCCAGCTGGATAGTTCTTGTCTTGCATCGATAATGCACATGGACTCACTGCTCTTGCTTATATTCCATCCTATGATGGAGTAGACTCTGACAGTTGACTTCTTTCCCTTACTACTAAACCCAGCACAAGCAAACATAAATAAATAAATAAATAAAAACCAGTAATCATCTCAGTTGGCAGTGTCACGTAACCTCCTCTTCCCGCATCTACCACGTTCCAGGGCACTGCCACCTCCTCCCATTACTGCTGTAGGACTACAGTTAGAAAGGACTCCATGGAACACATGTTCAAAAAGTCATTCTGCAGAGCAGACTATTGTCCCTTCTCTAGGCTCGATTCCACAGGCCTGTGCCAAAGCAGAAAGACAACAGCCTGTGAAGAAACCTAGAGTGAAAACAGGAGAGGAAATCAAAAACCTGATCTCTTACTCACAGCCAGTTATGAAGAAGGCAGAAAACTGAGGACTGTGCATGTCTCTTTAGAAGGATATCCAGGCTGCTTGGGTCCCCTTCTGCCAGCTTCTCCTCTGGGCTCCCGGATGATTCCTCTGCAAGTGCGGCAGAAAAACCCCAGCATGAACCATTGCTCCACTAAGCTCTCTTGCTGTGTGAAATCTGGCTTTCATCCCTGCCTCTGACTCCCATCTACATTGGCCCCACTACATGAACAGAGACAGTCAACCACAGTCACAACTCCAGTCTCACGCTCACTGCCCTCTCCCTTTCTACCTCCTCATGGGTCCTGAGATTTTGCCTGTGGACATGCACAACTTGACTGCCTGCAAGTTGTCCTTTCCTCTGTGCCAAGACAATGAGACAGTGAAAGAGAGAAAGTGTGTTGGCCAACACAATGGAGAAGAGGGAAAGAAACACATGGGAGAAAAGCAAGTGACTCACCACCTGGACTCATCCGCCTAGATCCATCTATCTGCCTGGGAAGATAAGCATCCCTACCTGGAGCCTAGAGGGCCGTGAGCAGAGCCCTTGCCACAACAGTCACTTACTGAGATAAGAATGGCAACTGCTCTGCTCCCAGTTGGACGGCTCTTGCCTTTACTCGACCACGCTCGCTAATCTGGATCTCTTTCCGTCTCGCAATGGGAGGAGACTGACAGGTGACTGCTTTTCCCTTTACTACTATATCCAGCACAAGGGAGAAAATAAATTAACAACTCAGGTGGCCGCTGCTTCTTGCATCTAACACATTGAGGGAGATGGCCTCTCCTTCCCATTCCCACAGTGGGAATACAACTTGCCCCAATTCCACAGGGTCTCCTGCCTGCCCAAACAGGAAGCTGGCGACCTGTCAGGGAATGACAGCGAGCACAAATGAGGACTTCAAAATTCTGATTACTCACAGCCAGTTATGAGGAAGGCAGAAAGCTCAGGATCTTTCCAGTCTCTCCTTAGAAGAATATTCATGCTTCTCAGGTCACCTTCTGTCATCATCTCTTCTGGTCAGAGCTGCTGGATGCTTGCCTCACTAACACAGCAGGAAAAGCCCATACTCTACCATCACTACACTAAGCTCCATTGATGTGTGAAATCTTGGCTTCAATCCTGCCCCCGTCTCCCATCTATATTGGCCCCACTCGATGAACAGAGATTGAGTCAACCATGACAGAGCTCTGCTTTTGAGAACCCTACCCTGCACGATTTAAATCCCTTCCTACTTCCCCTTGGCTCCCAAGACTTTGCCTGTGGGAATGTTCACCTAGAATGCCCACAAGTGTCCTGTAGAAGGAGATGGCAAGAGCAGAGAAAAGGACAAAGACAAAAGGAAGAGGGTGAGAGAAAGAGATTGGATTGGCCAATATGCTAGGGGAGAGAGAGAAACATGTGGGAGGAAGGCAAGCCACTTGCCATCTGGAGTCCTCTTCCTAAGTCCATCTATCTGCTGGGGCAGGCACTTGCTTCTGCCCAGAGTACAGAGCAGTCTCTAAAAACGGGGACTTGCTATCCCTCAGAACCGCTCCTTACAAAGCCAGCCTTCACTAACCAGATGTTAGCACCGCATTTCAAGAAAGATGTGGAGAAATTGAAGAGTGTCCAGAGAAGAGCAACAAGAATCATTAAAGGTCTAGAGAACATGACCTATGAGGGAAGGCTGAAAGAATTGGGTTTGTTTAGTTTGGAAAAGAGAAGACTGAGGGGGGACATGAGAGCCGTTTTCAGGTATCTAAAAGGGTGTCATGAGGAGGAGGGAGAAAACTTGTTCAGTTTGGCCTCTGAGGACAGGACAAGAAGCAATGGACTTAAACTGCAGCAAGGGAGGTTTAGGTTGGACATTAGGAAAAAGTTCCTAACTGTCAGGGTGGTCAAACACTGGAATATATTGCCAGGGAGGTTGTGGAATCCCCATCTCTGGAAATATTTAAGAGTAGGTTAGATAAATGTCTATCAGGGATGGTCTAGACAGTATTTGGTCCTGCCATGAGGGCAGGGGACTGGACTCGATGACCTCTCGAGGTCCCTTCCAGTCCCAGTATTCTATGATTCTATGTTCCTGCCTGGAGTTAAGTATCTGGCCTGGTGAGTGCTCTGTTCACAGCCTACCTATCTCAGTGACAATGGGGGCTGTTTTGCATGGCTCTTGTCTTACATTGAATATCCTCATGTAGTCACTGCTTTCGCTCCATTTCCATTGCATGACAAGAGATTGTTGGTGGACTTCTTTTCATTTGCTACTAAACTCTGCACAAGGGGTGAAAAGAAACAAGTTAGAAACTCAGTCGGCAGTGTTGCATAATCTCTTATATATTATAAATCACGTTGTGGGGATCCGTCGGCCACCCCATCCCACTACTGCTGTATGAATAAAAATAGAAAGGAGCCTGTTGAAGTTGCATCCAAAATACAGGACTATGTAGCACTTTAAAGACTAACAAGATGGTTTATTAGATGATGAGCTTTCGTGGGCCAGACCCACTTCCTCAGATCAAGATCAGACTTGATCTGAGGAAGTGGGTCTGGCCCACGAAAGCTCATCATCTAATAAACCATCTTGTTAGTCTTTAAAGTGCTACATAGTCCTGTATTTTACTTCAGCTACACCAGACTAACACGGCTACATTTCTATTACCATCCAAAATAGTCACTCTGCATGGCAGACTACTGTCCCTTCTGCAGCCTCCATTCCCCAGGGCCCTATGCTGCAACAGGAAGCTAACAGCCTGTGAAGAATCCTAATGCCAGTATAAATGAGGAATTCAAAGCACTGAGTACTTACTCAGAGCCAGGTGTGTGGAAGGCAGAAAGCAGAGTATCGTTTATGTTGTCTGAAGGGTTCAAGGCTACTCATGTCCTCCGCTGCCTAGTGCTCCTCTGACCTGGGCCTCTGCATGATTCCCCTGAAAAGAACAACAGAAAGAGTCCAGCATGAGGCATCACTATGCTAAGCTCTATTGGGGTGGGAAATCTCTTCTTCAGCCCTCCTCCCTTTCCAAACTCTATCAGCCCCATTCAAGCTAGGACTGAGTCAACAATGACAGAGCTCCGCCACATTTACCTCCCTTCCTAACCCCCATGGCTCCTGACACCTTTCCTGTGGAAATGCACACCTGGAACATCTACGACTGTCCAACAGAAGGAGAGCGCACAAACAGAGGCAAGGACAAAGAGACAGAGAAAGAGCGTGATGGCCAACACACTAGAGAAGACACACAGAGAGACAGACAGTCTCGCATTGGCTAAAGGAAAGCTACTCACCACCTGAAGTCATCTGCTTGCCTCCAATTCTCTGCTGTGGAGGACACTCCAGTTGTGTCCAGAGAAATAAGCCACCACTGAAAATGGGGACCTTGTCTCTCTCCTTTCAAAGCCAGCCCTGGCTAAATGTCTGTCCCTACTGAGACCTAGGTAGGCCAGGAGCGGAGCCTTCAGCAAACCAAATGCATATCTCAGTGATGACAGCAACTGCTCCTCATCTGGCTGGACGGTTCATGCCTCACATTGATCATGCTCATGGACTCGCTCATCACGATTGCTTTCCATTGCAGAAGGGAAGGAGATTCTGACAGCTGACTTCCTTGTTCCTCACTACTAAACGCAATACAAGGGAGAAAAGACACACCAGTAAGCATCTAAGTCAGCAACAGCGCATGACCTCTTCTCCTCCTATCTAAATCACCATGGGGGGCTCTAACATTGACCAATCCATCTCCCATTTCCACAATAGGACAACAAGCAGATAGAACCCTGTGGAACCTACATCCCAAGAAATACCTCTACACAGCAAACTACCGTCCCTTCTCCACCTTCAGTTCCCCAAGACCCCCTGCCAAAACAGGAAGCTCATGGTCTGTGAAGAAACCTGCTGCCAAGTACATATGAAGAATTCAAACTACTGACTGCTTACTCGCAAGCGGAGAGACGGAAGGCAGAGAGCAGAGGACCATTCGTATCTCCTCAGAACTACATCACAGCTCCTCAGCTCCACACTACCCGTTTCTCCTCCAGTCAGGGCCTCTAGATGATTCCTCTAAAAAGCACAGAGGGGAAAAGCCCAGCATGAGCCATCACTATGCTAAGTTCTATTAGTGTGTGAAATTTTGTCTTCATTCCTGCTTCCCTCTTCCTTCTGTATTGGTCCCGCTCTATGTAGAGAGACTGGTTGGCAATGACAGCCACAACTCCACGTTCATGCTCACGGTCTCACATGACTTACTTCCCTTTCTACGCTCTGAGGTTCCCGAAATGTTGTCTGTGGAAATGCACACCTAGAATGCCTGCAAGAATCTTGTAGAGGGAGGTGGCAGAAGCAGAGCTAAGGACCAAGAGACAGAGGAAGGCAGAGTGTGTATTGGCCAACACCACAGAGTAGAGACAGAGGGAGAGAAAGAGAAACACATGAGAGAAAGGCAAGCATTCATCACCTGGCATCAGCCTGCTGGATCCAGCTCTCTGCTGAGGACACCCTGTTCTAGAAAAATGAGCTGTCCATGAAAAACGGACCCTGTTTCTCATGTAACCACTGTAGCTATTCAGGAACCTCAGCTGGGGCTGCATTTCTAAACAAAGGGGGCAATTCTACCTGGATCCAGGTGGTCCATAGGAGAAACCTCTCCAAACCAGACACTTATCTCAGTGACAGTTGTGGCTGCTCCACTTCCAGCTGGGTAGCTGTTGCCTCGCATCGATCATGCGTCCAGGCTTGGTGCTCTTGTTCTCTTTCCATCGCATGATCGGAGTAGACTATTCCACGAGGAGTAACAGTAGTTCAAATTAGGGAGTCTAATTCAAATTACCTACTTCGTGCCGTGTGTAGCTGCGGGCACGGAGTCCGCACTAACGGGGATTTAAAAATGGCGGTGCCCGGCAAGATGCAAATGAAGCCCGGGATATTTAAATCCCGGGCTTCATTTGCAACTTCGAATGCCTACATTAGCCACCCTAGTTCGAACTAGGGTGGCAGTGTAGACATACCCATGGAGATTCCACAACCCGCCCCCCCGCCCCCAGGCAATTTATTCCAGTGTTTGACCAGCCTGACAGGCAGGAAGTTTTTCCTAATGTCCAACCTCAACCTCCCTGGCTGCAGTTTATGCCCATTGCTTCTTGTTCTATCCTTAGAGTCCAAGGAGAACAATTTTTCTCCCTCCTCCTTATGACAGCCTTTTAGATACTTGAAAATTGCTCTCATGTCCCCTCTCAGTCTTCTCTTTTCCAAACTAAACAAGCCCGGTTCTTTCAGTCTTTCCTCATAGCTCATGTTTTCTAGATCTTTAATCATTCTTGTTGCTCTTCTCTGCACCTTCTCCAATTTCTCCACATTGTTCCTGAAACGTGGTGCCCAGACACAATACTCCAATTGAGGCCTAATCAGAGCAGAGTAGAGCGGAAGAATGACTTTGTGTGTCTTGCTCACAACACTCCTGTTCATGCAGCCCAGAATCATGTTTGCTTTTTTTGCAACAGTGTTCCACCATTGACTCATATTTAGCTTGTGGTCCATTCTCACCCCTAGATCCCCTGGCTTGCACTGTCACTACACTAAGCACTATTGGGCTACGTCTACACTGGCATGATTTTCCGGAAATGCTTTTAACAGAAAAGTTTTCAGTTAAAAGCATTTTAGGAAAAGCACGTCTAGATTGGCAGGACGCTTTTCCGCAAAAGCACTTTTTGCGGAGAAGCGTCCGTGGCCAATCTAGATGCGCTTTTCCGCAAAAAAGCCCCGATTGCCATTTTCGCTATGGGGGCTTTTTTGCAGAAAACAAATCTGAGCTGTCTACCCTGGCCCTTTTGCGCAAATGTTTTGCACAAAAGGGACTTTTGCCTGAACGGGAGCAGCACAGTATTTCCGCAAAAAGCACTGATTTCTTACAGTAGGAAGTCAGTGCTTTTGTGGAAATTCAAGCGGCCAGTGTAGACAGCTGGCAAGTTTTTCTGGAAAAGCGGCTGATTTTCCAGAAAAACTGGCCAGTCTAGACACAGCCTTGGTGTGTGAAATGTTGGTGTCCTCATTCCTGCCTCCCTCTCCCATCTCATCAGCCTCACTCAAAGAGCAGATAGTGAGTCAACAGCAGTCACCACCCCACTCTAGCACCTACTGCCCCAGATGACTTGTTCTCCCCTATTTGTTCATGGCTTCTGAGACTAAGGCTGTGGGGATACAAACCCAGCAGACCCATCTGTGACGTGCGAAGGGAGACAACAGGTTGGGTTGGGATGGGCTATGGAGGTGGGGATGGAGGAGCATGTGGCAGGCTGAAGGGTCCTATGGGAGTAGGCATGGATGGGGGAAAGGCAGAGTCAGGAGTGCAGGTTGCCATGGGTTGGGGGTGCTGAAAGGAAGAAAAGCGGATGGACCGGAAGGGTCAGGAGTGTGGGTTGGGATGGGAGCTGTTGGGGATGAAAAGCAGGGTGGCTGAGAGGGCATTAGGTGTGGAAGGATGGATGTAGGGGAAGGTAGTGAGGGGGGGCAGGTAAGGGATGTGAAAGTTTAACCACTTACATGGTTAGCTGATGAGCCCGGGGTTATTGGTTAACCTGCATGATTACACACAGCCCCAGCCCCAGCCCAGCTGCTGCCTCTGTATCTCTATCTGTATAGAGATGGGGAGATATCCCAGGATATCTGCAGATGCTCCTTGGCCCCATCAGGTAGGTACATGTGTTTTCCAGGGAAGGGAAAGAGGAGCAACCTGCCTCTTGTCCCCATGTTTAGTCATCTCTGATGGGGGGAAAAAAAAAACCCACACCTCCTGAAATGGTACAAGTAGAAAATCAGATCTCTCCATACATTATTAGAGTGATTAAGTAGCACTGTTGTACAAAGGTACATTGGAATTAGTGTTGCTAGAATGCACAGTCCACAGCCACCTTTTTAAAAAATAATAATCAAACATCAGAATACATCCAATGGGGTAAGCATGAGCAAGATACTGAAGAACTCAGTTATATGCAATTAACATCTTCTGTAATGTTTCATGGTGTGATTGTTCAGTCTCAACTGTACTTGTTTTCCATCTGTAGAAAGTTATGGATTACATCTTCCTCCGTTTAAATCTAATCTGGTCTCATTTTGTTAATATGATGCCCATGTAGTTCACATCAGTACTTGTGTGCTCAAAGAGCTCCAATATATAAAGTCTGACTCTAGATAGCAAAACTCTATCCTTTCTGCAACTGAATCCATGAAGAGGTTGGCCCTGATCATGAAAATACTTTAGGAATATGCATGTGCTGTTAACCATATTGGGGCATGTTTACAATCAGAGGACCACTCACACCAGTTAACCATGGCACAGAATTAACATTTACATTGATTTTTTTTAATTAGGATAATTTTTCCTACTGGACACCAACATATTGCAGTAGGGATGGAATAGTCAGTGAAAGAAACAGGGGAAGGGGACCATTCTGGATCTTCATAAACTTGTCAACATTCAATTGTTGTGTATTTTTTAAATCACTGATCACACCTCCAGCTGCACCGGGTAGCCCTCTGAGAAGTGGGGAAGTTAGCGTATAACTGATTAACCATGTAATCGATAAGCTGATGTTTATCCGTTAATGGTATTGTTTACAGTCAGCTAGCTCTTGGGGAGGCCGGGTCACTGTGTCAGGTGTTGCCTGATGTAAGATTGCTTATGAATTTCCAGTTGTCACCTTTAGGATTGACAGGTCCTTTGTCCCAGGATCAGGCCCAGTATTCAATTATTATATGGTTGGAAACCCTCACACTACAGGAAAAAAAACCTTAAAAAACAACAAATAGTCCAGCAGCACCTTAGAGACTAACAAAACATGCCGATGGTACCATGAGCGTTCGTGGGCACAGCCCTCTTCTTCCGATGAATGGAGTATAAGGGGTTCAAGTTCCACATAAATAGCAGAGAAAGAGGGGGATGGGGAGGGAAAGGAAAGGAGGAAAAATGGGAAAAGAACAGTCAGTTATAGGAACTCTTGTATATCTGCAAGTTTATTAATACATTGAGCACAGTCCACCTGCCCTCTGCCAGCATGGAGCTCACATCTGTGAACAGCCTGACTCCAAAGGGAACACTTTAGGAATGGCTCTGCTTGCCCATAAGCCCCTGATACTACTTGTTTTCCTGCAGGAGGCAATGGTGGCCAGGCTGACTATCCATCCCTGCTCGCTGCCTGCAGTGACATAGCAGCTCCCCTACCAGGCCCAGGGGACTTTGCACAGAGAAATGCCGCAGAGAGCAGGGATGATGGCAGAGGGGTTGCTGCAGGAAGCCCCAAAACAAAAGTTGAAGATTATCAGTGATGACTGACATTGACGAGATTGAGACTTGGTAATCCTGCCACTAGGAATGGGATGCTTGTTTGTAGGGCCTATCCCACCCCGGAGGAAGTGGAGGAGGGGTTGAGAGCCCATCCCAAGAAAGGAAAGCAGGGATGCTGGGCCTATCCAAGGAAGGTGAATGATCGATGGGTTGTGGAGGCAGAGAGGGCAGGGCTGAGGGAACAGTATAGGAAGGGGGGATGGGCGGAGGGGGGAATCTGATACCCAGTTTGGGGGAACAGTGGGGATGGATGGCAATCCTGTCTCTGATATGGGGGGCAGGATGTAGGCTGAGGAGATGGCATGCCATCCCTGACATGGGGTGAGTGGGGAGCAGTGAACCCTCCCTGTCTGCAGGAGGAGATGGGCTGTAAGGCATGGGGGACTGTAGGGAAGGAAGAGAGGGGATGGGGTGGGTGTGATCCCACGCTAGAAAACAGGGAGGGCTGTGGAGGAGTGATCCTGTGGAAAGCCATCAACAGGGTCACTAGGATCAGTCATTGGGGATCCCATGTACCCTCTTCCCACTCACTGTCCCTCCCAGCTCTGCAGTGGCCCCTCTGGACACTCCCCACCCCCGTCACTGCTGCACAGGCACAGCAGCAGGTGCCTGCTATTTCAAGAAGGCCCTAGATTGGCCCAATCCAGATGATGACTCCAGGGCTTTGTCTACACTGCAGGGTTTTTGCATAAGAAGCTTTTTGCAGACAAGATCTTCTGCAAAAACTAGCGGAAGAGCACGTCCACACCTCAAAAACGCTCTAAAACCCGAACCCTAAAACCCTTAACCCAAACCCTCCCCCTAAAATCCTCCCCCTTAACCCAAACCCTTAACCCTAAATCCTCCCCCAAACCCTCCCCCTTCGCCCAAATCCTAAAACCCTTAACCCCCCCGAACCCTAAAGCCTTCCCCCATAACCTAAACCCTCCCCCTCCCCCTAAACCCTTAACCCTAAATCCTCCCCGAACCCTAAAACCCTCCCCCTTCGCCCAAATCCTAAAACCCTTAACCCTCCCCCGAACCCTAGAGCCTTCCCCCTTAACCTAAACCCTCCCCCTCCCCCTCCCCCTAAACCCTCCCCTCCCCCTAAAACCCTCCCCCTCCACCCTTAACCCAAACCCTTAACCCTCCCCCGAACCCTAAAACCCTCCCCCTTAACCCTCCCCCCAAATCCCCCCTCCCCCTTCACGGCGGGGCCAGCGGGGGGGGGCGCAGCTCACTAGCAGGCGCGTTGCGGGGCTCCCCCGTGACCCCCCCCCCCGAGCTGCCCCTCCCATTTCGCTTTCTGCCCGGGAAGAAGGGGCAAGTGTGGGGGGGGTCACGTGACCAACTCGGCCAGAGCCGGCGAGTTAGGGGGCGGAAGGAAGCGGCCCCGCCCCCTTTCCCGTCACGAGACCTCGCTGCGCTCACCTTTCCCGGCCAATGGGAAGCCGCGCGTTTGAGCGAACTGCTCCTCCCGGCAGATCACTTCCGCCTCTCGTCGTATGGAAACGCCCAACAGGAAACGTCACTTCCGCCCTTCCTGAACTACAGCTCTCCGCCTGACCCTGGGCGAATGGTGAAGTTGATCCCCCGCCCGCGGGCAGGGCAGGGCAGAGGGGGCGGAGTCTGGGCAGGGGGCGGAACCTTGCCGCTCGCCCCTCCCGCCTGTGGCTCCGACTAGCCTGTGCAGTTGGGGGGCTGCCCTGCACCTGCTCGCCTCCCCCACTCCCCTGGCTGGCTCCGCCCGCCTCCCCCATCCTTCTGCCAGACCACATCCCCAGTCTCCCTGCTCCCCCCCCCCACACTGCTCTGCCCAGCCTGGCCCACCTCCTAGTCCCACTGGCCCAGGCCCAGGCTGGAGGCAGGGACCCCCTAGCTTGTGGCAGTGAGCAGGCAGACCCGTGCCTGGGACAGGGATCTGCTAGCTCAGGCAGCTGGGAGCATTCCAACGCCTCTGCCCCCCCTACTCCTAAACCGTGCTAGTAACCAAAGGCTCCTTTGTCCCTCTGCTTCAGGAAGTATCCCTCTCCCTCACCTTTCCCGGGACATTGCCACCCGCTCAGCAGCACAGGAGGCAGAGGCAGTGGCCAGTGAAAGTCGTATTTATTGCTCTGGATTGCACTCCGTGAACCCCCCACCTCTCAGCTGGGCAGCGCATGGTTGTTAGCATAGTCTTGATTCTCAAACGTGGCTGCATATCGGTCTGCGTGGACAGACGCATAAAGCTCAGACTGGGGCCGAGGAGCCTCTCTGCCTATCAGGGATGCCCCGTCCCAAATCTCTGGTTCTGAGCGCCTGGGCCCTATCACCATCACATCTGTGTACTGGATCTCAGCACCCCCCGCTGATGGTTCTGGCAGCTGCCGGCCTTGGGGGTTTAGAGTCTTGAGGTTGGCATAGCATGTCGGCTTCTGGGGACAAAGCAGAGGTGTCACCAGGAGGGTGGCATGTGTGTTTGCTGGAGGCTCAGCCCTAATCTCCCCCTTTCTTGTAACCAACAAGTTTCCCATGGGATGGGTTTTGCTCCTACTGTGAAATTGTGCTGACTGCTCCCTGCATCAGCACAGTGATTCTGGCTGGTCCAGGAGACTGAGGGTGCCTGGGATGGATGGGAGCAGAGAGAAACAAGAGCTGGAAGGCACTAGGACTGAGCAGTCTTTTGGGGGAGAGCAGGGTGTGTGGGGAAGGGGACTTGAGGGGCAGGTTAACCATTGCAGCATCTGGCAATAGGTTTCAGGGAAAGCAGAAGGCAGACAACCACTACAACATGCTAGAGAGTTGTGTGGCTTTGCCCTGCTAGTAAGGTCCTTTGCTCCCTCTTGAAAAGGCTGCAGGGAACAAACAGCCCCAGGACACTCAAGGACCAGGTTGGCTCCAAAGTGGGAAACACCCAGAGCCTCCTCCACCATCTGTATCTGGGGAATTGTGCCCCTGTTCCCTGGGGCTTTCACCTTCCCCAGAGCTGCCACTCATCCCTCCCCTTGCAGAGGATGCCTCAGCCCCCTCATCACAAAGCCTGCACTACTGAGACACAAACATAGTTAGAACTGCTGCTCAATTCACTAGAACCTGCTCCCATCAGCCCCCAAGTGTGTGACGGAGTTCTGAGGCAGCCTCACTCATGCACCCCCTTTCCCCTATTCAGTGAGATAGTGTGCAACTGAATAGTCAAGTAACTGCATAAAATGTTAGTGGTCACATGACTATTTGATAGTCCTTAGGGGCAGGGCCAGCAGCCAGTGCGCTCCTGGACTCACTCCCAGAGAACCCCCTACCACCTCGCACTGCTGCCTTTTGGGGGGGAGGGGCAGGTGGCTTCACGGAGCTGGAGTGAGCCAGCTTTTAAGCCCCACCCCCAGCAGTTCTCCTGCCCCTCTGCCTGGCCAGGCCTACCACCAGTCCCAATGCCCCCTCCAGGCCTCGTGCCTGCTGCTTGCTCTGCCCACCACAGCTAACCCCCTGCCCCACCCCCTGGCTGCAGACCACGTTCCCATTCCAGGCCTGGCATTCCTGCTGCTTGCTGAAGGCAAACACAGCAGTGGGGCACAGAGCAGTCAGAAAGGAGGTGGAGGAGAGGAAATAGGCTGAGCACAGAGATGCTCAGGGCTGATAACTCACCGCTTCCTGCGGCTCTGCACACAGATAGACTCTGCACACAGCCCCTGAACACATTAATATAACACTTGCAATTCTCTTGCCCCAAGAGCTCCAGCTTACTCAACTCACAGTTCTGCTTGTGGCCTTCAGCCTGGACCTGCTATTCCAACCCTGGCTGTCCCCCATGTCCAGCTATTTTTCTGGTGCCCTCAGTCACAACTACCAGCCCCCTCATATCCCAGCCCTATTTTCCCCACACTGCTCTGCTTGTGCCCCTTAGCCCCACCCACTATCTCATGCTACAGGTCAGCCAGCCAGTGGGGACAGCCCCTGCACTGTGGGCTGCGGGTTCTGTGGCTACAGATGTTGTTGGCCACAGCTGTACCAAGACCTTGGCTCACCTTGGGGCTGGATTCCTGTTGCTCTTGGGGCTCTGGCACCATGGAGTTTTCAGATCCAGCATTGTACCCTAAGGGCAGAGGGAGAGGGAAGGTGACTGCTGGTACAGCTAGTCCAGAACCAGAACAGAGACATGAGCTGGCTCCAGTGTGAAGAGGTACTGAGCAGCCAGAGTCCCCATTCACATGCAACACTGATGGACCAAGCCGCTTCAAACACCTCCCTACAACACCCACCTGAAACAAGCCCATGAGTGGCCCGTCTGAGACAGAGCCTGCGGCTGTAGCCAAAGGGCCGGGGTCCCAACAGGTGCACACCAGCCCTGATGATGCTGAGATGCTTTCCACAAACTGGGGACCCAACTAGTGTGTCACAGAACAGGTGACAGGATTATTTCCCCTCCATGAGGTGTGTGAGTACTTGCTGGTGCAGGCACATGTGTGTGCATGCACGTAGGAGCAAGTGCACGCCTGTGTGCTCTTTTACACAGGATAGAGCCTGGGCAGCCTCAGCCAAAAGGGGCTTGATCCTGGGAGGGACCCTGGTGCCACTCACCTGTCTGCAAGTAACTGATGTTGCCATACAGGGGGCTCTCCTCAGGCGCATGCTTCACACTGGGATGGAAACCAAAATGCCAGTAAATGAATCGGTGCCGGGGCAGAGGTGGACACACTGGGGTCAGGCTGAGGAGCACGGGGATATGTGGCAGTGGTGGTGGTACACATCCAAAGGGAAGAAATGCATGTGTGGGCTCAATCCATAACAGGCCCCTGAAGTCAGACCAGAGGCCCGTCCAGCCAGAGTTGAGCTGAACTGGTGGTAACGGGCAGGATGGGGAAACAAATACCCCTGATTTGTGCCAGCTCTGGCAGGGGAGTGGCACCAAGGGGCCGAGAGCAAGAGGGGAGAGCTGCCCCCTTCCCTGCCCCTCCCAACATGGAGGGAACCGCAGTGGGGACAGCCAGGGACTCAGACAATGCAGTGATGTGTTGCCCCTGCTGTTTCTGCCTCTGGACTCACCTTCTCCTGAGCCTTCTGGACACATCTATGTAGGCAGGGCAGGAGAGAGAGAAAGAGAGAGATCAGCTCCACAGCCAGGTCTTGGGGACGATGGTGCCGCCACTGGGGTGTGGCAGGCAGCCGTGTAGGAGGAGAGGGACTCAGTGAGGGACTTACCTCTTTGTGGTGTGCGCCTCACACAGCAGAGAATGTTCCACAACAAGGACACCAGGTGCGACAGGGCCAGCGCCCCAACAAGCCCCCACATGGCACCAGTGCCTTGCACTGCTCCATGGCCTGCAAAACAGAGGGGCTGCTGGAAGCACGGGGCCCACTGTCTGCAGAGAGCCCTGACCTGGCTGGGGCCTGCCCCACTGGCACTGTCCTCCAGCCCCAGCAGGTTAAAGCTTGGCTCCCAGACAGTTCGTTGCAGAGTCTTGACTGAGCTGTCAGGGTGCCTGGAGACCCTGGCCTCCTGGCACCAGTTTGCTAGTGCTACATTGACTCTCCTGGATCATGACCTCATGCTGCAAATAGCGAAGGCTCCAGCAACCATCAGATCCAGTGCGGGGATGTTCCCTCCATGCTCCCGGAGGCCATATGTTGCTCTGAGGCACAGGGATGGCCTCATTTCCCTTTACAGCCACCAGCCTGGTGGAGGTGTTTGATCCTCTCCACTCAGTCCAGCAACCCTGGACTTACCTGAAATCTCACTGCAGTTGCAGACGGAGGAGCCCATAGGGAGACACGATTTTCTCTTATGGCAAAAGAGCCCTGATCCCAGGTGGAGTCACTCCGGATTGAGGGCAGACGCCCACGCTGGCTGCAGCTGCTCCAGATTGGATCCAGGCAACGTCTCCTGCCACGATCCTGATGGCACCAGTCTTACTGCTTCATTTCCCCAGGCCTAGCAGAGACCCTCCCTCTCTCATCTTGCTGAGAAAGCAGCTCTGGCTGTGCCCAGGGGTTAGCATCGCTATAGCTGTAAGCCACGGGGATTTCCGGTGCCAGAGCCCGCAGGTTTCTCTCCCTCTGTTCACAGCACCGCAGCTGCAGCGCACAGCTCCTGCCTTTCTTGGCAGGTTGCAGTAGGGGGGGTCAGGGGCCAGAGCTCCTCCCCTATGCCTATTCCTTATTGGGTGCTCCAGGGGGTCGTCATACTCTCTCCTAATCCTTCCTCTCTTCTCTCCCTTTCCAGATCCAGGGAGGGGGCAGCTCTTTTTATTCCTTCCCCTCCTGCCAGGATGGGGTTGGCTCCTCCCTCTCCACCTACAGAGCTTTGGGCTCTGAAGAGGGAGGAAAGAGCTTCAGCTGCTTCTGCAACAGCCCTGATTGGCTGTCTTTCAACCTCCTGGGAAGAGCAGCCAATCAGAAGGGTTATCCCAAAGGCCAGGCTGAATTTCCCAGGAATGCTGGAGAGTTTCTTGCATCATCTGGAAACTGGCTGTAACAGAGGCCAAAAGGCACGACCCCAGTGAGGGGAGGCAATGGGGAGCCAGCAGCACTGAGAGTGTCTCATGCCTGCGTTCCTGCTCCCTCCCCACTCCCTTGTGCACGAGGGATCAGGGCCCTCACGGTCTTCTGACCACCAGACTCCTTCCAGGGGATTCCCCCAAGTCCTGCAGGGCATCACAGGCTGCTCCTTTCGGCTGCTATGGCCCAGGTGCTCCCTTCTGCCCAGAAGAGATGGTCCCCCTCCAGCAAGGGGGCAGGGAGGTAGGGCAGAAGCTGTCTGGTCCGAGGACACACTGCAGCTGACAGCGAGCTAAACCAGCTGTATGGATGCTAGCTGTCTAGCAGGAGCCTCTGTCAATGCCCCCACAGCTCGCATTAGCACCTATCATAAGCCTACCTGGGCTGGGAAGGCTGTTCCCACTGAGTTTCCAGAAGCCACTGCTTGGGACACAGGCTGGCTGGACCCAGATCTGGGGGTGACCCCATTGAACTGGGGGAAACATAGCACTGGACTCCCACCACCCTGCACAAAGCTGTGGCAGGAAGTGGGTTACAGCCACCAGGGATCCCAGTGAGTCCCAGAGCACTGGCCTCTCCTCCCTCCACACAGTCCCTCCCAGAGCCAGGCCTCCGCATTCACAGACCCCAGGAGCCTCCTCCAAGGGTGCAGGCAGTTTATTAGATTCCAGCAGGTGCTCAGGGGTGGGGCGGCTCCTGGTCTCAGAGAAGGGTGCAGGAGAGATGAAGAGGGGGGCCTGCGTTCCCTGACACTGCAGAGACTGTAGTCCTGGAGCAATGGGATGGGAGGGCCATAGATCAGAGGACCGATAGATGGAAGGTAGGGAGGGGGCTGTGGCTCCCAGGTTGGCACCTCTCTCACCCCCTCGCTCGCTGCTGGGGCTCAGTGCAGGTCCGCAATGTGGAGATTCCCTCCCACGCCAGCCACAGCCACTACCCGCCCACCAGACGCTACTGCCACAGCCTGCACTGGTTTGTTGGGCAGCGGGATCTCGCCGAGCACCTGGGGATAAAGAGCACGAGGTGCATCTACTGCCCTGGCTCATGCCATCCAATCCCTGGCCTCCCCAAGCCCCGCCCCTCCATCCTTGGCTCATGCCACCGCATCCCTCCACCCCGCTCCCCTGGCTCATACTGGCTAAGACCCCCAAACATCCCCCCATTCTGTTCCTTGTCTCACATTGACTCCCAGTCCCCAAGAGGTAACCCTGCTCCCCTGGCTCTCACTGGTTTCCCCACAAGTGAGGAATATCTTTCCTCCCAAGCAGAGAAGTATCTGCCCCCAGCTCACCTGGTTAGTGCCAGCATGGATGGCACTGGCTCCACTGGTGCCGCTGCCCCCAGCCACCACCACGTCCTGGTCACAGAAGCGGGCTGCATAGAGGAACTGGCCCTGCATGGGGCCCCCAGGAAAGGGGAGGTTCTTTTGCAGCTGAGAGGTCCGCAGATCCCAGAGCTGAAGCGCATTGTGGGCCACCCAGGAGGCAGTAAGCACGTGGTTCCCCTGGAGGGTGGGGGGGGAAGGAGCCAGTTTTAGACGGGGGAAGTTACCTCTACTCTGGGGTATGCAGGAGCTGCAAAGATGAGGGAAAGGGCAGATGGGGTATTGGGGACAGGTGACTGGCCCCAGAGCTATTGGTTCAGGGTCAGTGCAGAAGCTCCAAGAAAAGGCAGCCCAGACCAGCCCTGTCCAGGATTCTGCATCCCTGTCCTACCGCCACCTTCCATATCTCACCCGGATGTCGAGGCCTGGGCCACAGATATGAGGCCCATTAATCACCCTCTGGGCCTCCTTAGTCATCCGCTTGTCCCAGATCTAGGCACAGATAAGATAAAGTTAACACTGGCCATATCCAGAACCCCTCCCCATTCACCAGAGGGAGGAGATGCTGCCCTCTCCCTTCCTCCTGCTACAATGCAGGGCCTCACCTTCACACAGTCATCCCAGCCACCTGTCAGGAACACATGGCGCTCCCCAGGGTGGAAGCGGAGGGCAAAGATTCGGCGAGAATGGCCACTGATTGGTGTCACGTCCCCAGTCATGAAGTCAGGAGCCTGCAGAATGTGGGACAGCTGTAGCGAGGGAAGCATACTCTGAATTAGGGCGTGAACAGAACCCATCTCTTAGAGTTGGGGTTCACATCCCCAACCCCAGGCATGGCTCTTCCCCAAGACAGCACACCCAATCCTTGCTGCCCACCCCTCCACACCATTCTCTGCCCCTCCCCCTGCCAAGCTGCCTGCCAGACCCGCCCCACTCGCCTGGTTGGTGTGGCTGTCATAGAGCCGAATGTGCCGGTCTTTGCCAGCTGTGGCATAGGTGCTGCCATCCATGCAGAAATCCATGGCATTGATCTCATTCTCCTTCTCTGGAGTGGGACAGACACAAGAGAGCCATGAGCAAGGCTTTTATCCCAGACACAAGGTCACCTGTGAGGATGGGATTCCCCCTGCACCACAGTGCCAGGGCTCCTGGGAGAAGAGACCCCTCGCAGCCTTCCCATAGGAAGAGACGGGAACGGCCATTAGCGGTGGGTATAATAAGCTAGGGAAGGCACTGCTGGACAATGGACCATGCTGCCCCCTTCCCTGAGAACTCTACCACCTCCTCCACTTCTCCCCCGCCCCTCACCAGGTCCCTCCTCTTGGAGACAGGGGAGTGAGGAGTGATGTGAAAAGCCCGAGGACTGCGGAGGGTTCACTGGGAGAAGACTGCTGGGGCCAGGGACTCAGCGAGGAGGCGAGACCTTCAAGGCGGAAGGAGCTGGGGCTTAGAGAGGATGCCAGCTGGACCCAGCCAAACTGTGGTGGCACTGGGTTTGGCATAGTGCTCGGGGGCCAGGGAACTGGAGGCTTGGTGGTGCTAGAGGGGGGTGTCTCCAGTCCAAGAGACCCCTCAGGGACTTTTTATGGGGGCACAGTGGCTTCAGAGCTCCGGTTTGTGGGGCTGGGACCTTGAGTAGAAGGGATGGAGCTGGCAGGCTTGCCTCCCCAAACCATGAATTCACTTCTGCCCATGGGAAAGGCCCAAACCTGGGGCACATGGTGAGCAAGGGGGGTAGTCTGAAGAAGTTGGCTGTGCCCACGAAAGCTCACAATACCATCTACATGTTTTGTCAGTCTTTAAAGTGCTACCAGACTATTTGGGGGTTTTTAAGTTTATCCTCTATAAACTAACTCGGCTACCCTCTGAACCTTCAGACACCTGTCACCGTCGTCAGCAGCTTCCCGGAATCCACACTATAGAGAGAGATGATGCCATCTGCCCCCACAGCCAGGAGCAGATTGGATCTCCCTGGGTGGTAGGCCAAGGCAGTGATCGCATGGCGCGAACGGTGTCCTGGGAAGAGAGACGAGGCCAGGGAACCTGTGGCCACATTCACAATCTGTGACCCAAGGGGAAATGGAAAATGGGATGGGTGATTCAATAGGAATGTTAGTGTGACCCTGTCCTGTTACCCTGAGTACCCCCATGGACCGCCCTGTTACTCTCCCCTCCCCTCATTAGCCATACCACCCTCCTTCCCCTCTCCCCTAACCCCTCAGGCTGCAGCTGCCCCCTCACTGCCCTGTTACCTTTCTTACCTTCCCTGTCCCTGTAAAGCCCCCTCATCCTCCTTCCTCAGCGACCCCCCTTCTCCAGACAACCCCCCAGTGACACCACCGGCCTGATACACCCCCCCGTCCTGTGCAGCCCTCTTATCCTCCTTCCACAGCGACACCCCTTCTCCACACAGCCCCCCCGGTGACACCGCCAGCCTGATAGACCTCCCCACCCCGTGCAGCCCCGTCGTCCTGCTTCCACAGCGACCCCCTCCGCCCCGCGCAGCCCCCTCGTCCTCCTTCCACAGCGACACCCCCCGCCGCCCCGCGCAGCCCCCTCGTCCTCCTTCCACAGCGACCCCCCCGCCGCCCCGCGCAGCCCCCTCGTCCTCCTTCCACAGCGACCCCCCCGCCCCGCGCAGCCCCCTCGTCCTCCTTCCTCAGCGACCCCCCCCGCCCCGCGCAGCCCCCTCGTCTTCCTTCCTCAGCGACCCCCCCCGCCCCGCGCAGCCCCCTCGTCCTCCTTCCACAGCGACCCCCCCGCCCCGCGCAGCCCCCTCGTCCTCCTTCCACAGCGACCCCCCCGCCGCCCCGCGCAGCCCCCTCGTCCTCCTTCCACAGCGACACCCCTTCTCCACACAGCCCCCCCGGTGACACCGCCAGCCTGATAGACCCCCCCGCCCCGTGCAGCCCCGTCGTCCTGCTTCCACAGCGACCCCCTCCGCCCCGCGCAGCCCCCTCGTCCTCCTTCCACAGCGACCCCCCCCGCCGCCCCGCGCAGCCCCCTCGTCCTCCTTCCACAGCGACCCCCCCGCCGCCCCGCGCAGCCCCCTCGTCCTCCTTCCACAGCGACCCCCCCCGCCGCCCCGCGCAGCCCCCTCGTCCTCCTTCGACAGCGACCCCCCCCGCCCCGCGCAGCCCCCTCGTCCTCCTTCCACAGCGACCCCCCCGCCGCCCCGCGCAGCCCCCTCGCCCTCCTTCCACAGCGACCCCCCCGCCGCCCCGCGCAGCCCCCTCGTCCTCCTTCGACAGCGACCCCCCCGCCGCCCCGCGCAGCCCCCTCGTCCTCCTTCCACAGCGACCCCCCCGCCTCCTTCCTCAGCGACCCCCCGCCCCGCGCAGCCCCCTCGTCCTCCTTCCACAGCGACCCCCCCCGCCGCCCCGCGCAGCCCCCCTCGTCCTCCTTCCACAGCGACCCCCCCCCGCCGCCCCGCGCAGCCCCCTCGTCCTCCTTCCACAGCGACCCCCCCCGCCGCCCCGCGCAGCCCCCTCGTCCTCCTTCCACAGCGACCCCCCCGCCGCCCCGCGCAGCCCCCTCGTCCTCCTTCCACAGCGACCCCCCCCGCCGCCCCGCGCAGCCCCCTCGTCCTCCTTCCACAGCGACCCCCCCCGCCGCCCCGCGCAGCCCCCTCGTCCTCCTTCCACAGCGACCCCCCCCCGCCCCGCGCAGCCCCCTCGTCCTCCTTCCACAGCGACCCCCCCGCCGCCCCGCGCAGCCCCCTCGTCCTCCTTCCTCAGCGACCCCCCCCGCCCCGCGCAGCCCCCTCGTCCTCCTTCCACAGCGACCCCCCCCGCCGCCCCGCGCAGCCCCCTCGTCCTCCTTCCACAGCGACCCCCCCCGCCGCCCCGTGCAGCCCCCTCGTCCTCTTTCCACAGCGACCCCCCCCGCCCCGCGCAGCCCCCCTCGTCCTCCTTCCACAGCGACCCCCCCGCCCCGCGCAGCCCCCTCGTCCTCCTTCCACAGCGACCCCCCCGCCACCCCGCGCAGCCCCCTCGTCCTCCTTCCACAGCGACCCCCCTGCCCCGCGCAGCCCCCCTCGTCCTCCTTCCACAGCGACCCCCCCGCCACCCCGCGCAGCCCCCTCGTCCTCCTTCCACAGCGACCCCCCTGCCCCGCGCAGCCCCCTCGTCCTCCTTCCACAGCGACCCCCCTGCCCCGCGCAGCCCCCTCGTCCTCCTTCCACAGCGACCCCCCCGCCGCCCCGCGCAGCCCCCTCGTCCTCTTTCCACAGCGACCCCCCCGCCCCGCGCAGCCCCCTCGTCCTCCTTCCACAGCGACCCCCCCGCCCCGCGCAGCCCCCTCGTCCTCCTTCCACAGCGACCCCCCCGCCACCCCGCGCAGCCCCCTCGTCCTCCTTCCACAGCGACCCCCCCGCCACCCCGCGCAGCCCCCTCGTCCTCCTTCCACAGCGACCCCCCTGCCCCGCGCAGCCCCCTCGTCCTCCTTCCACAGCGACCCCCCCGCCGCCCCGCGCAGCCCCCTCGTCCTCCTTCCACAGCGACCCCCCCGCCTCCTTCCTCAGCGCCCCCCCCGCCCCGCGCAGCCCCCTCGTCCTCCTTCCACAGCGACCCCCCCGCCTCCTTCCTCAGCGCCCCCCCGCCCCGCGCAGCCCCCTCGTCCTCCTTCCACAGCGACCCCCCCCGCCGCCCCGCGCAGCCCCCTCGTCCTCCTTCCACAGCGACCCCCCCGCCGCCCCGCGCAGCCCCCTCGTCCTCCTTCCACAGCGACCCCCCCCGCCGCCCCGCGCAGCCCCCTCGTCCTCCTTCCACAGCGACCCCCCCGCCGCCCCGGGCAGCCCCCTCGTCCTCCTTCCACAGCGACCCCCCCGCCGCCCCGCGCAGCCCCCTCGTCCTCCTTCCACAGCGACCCCCCCGCCGCCCCGCGCAGCCCCCTCGTCCTCCTTCCACAGCGACCCCCCCGCCTCCTTCCTCAGCGACCCCCCGCCCCGCGCAGCCCCCTCGTCCTCCTTCCACAGCGACCCCCCCCGCCGCCCCGCGCAGCCCCCTCGTCCTCCTTCCACAGCGACCCCCCCGCCGCCCCGCGCAGCCCCCTCGTCCTCCTTCCACAGCGACCCCCCCCGCCGCCCCGCGCAGCCCCCTCGTCCTCCTTCTACAGCGACCCCCCCCGCCGCCCCGCGCAGCCCCCTCGTGCTCCTTCCACAGCGACCCCCCCCGCCGCCCCGCGCAGCCCCCTCGTCCTCCTTCCACAGCGACCCCCCCGCCGCCCCGCGCAGCCCCCTCGTCCTCCTTCCACAGCGACCCCCCCGCCGCCCCGCGCAGCCCCCTCGTCCTCCTTCCACAGCGACCCCCCCCGCCGCCCCGCGCAGCCCCCTCGTCCTCCTTCCACAGCGACCCCCCCGCCGCCCCGCGCAGCCCCCTCGTCCTCCTTCCACAGCGACCCCCCCGCCGCCCCGCGCAGCCCCCTCGTCCTCCTTCCACAGCGACCCCCCCGCCGCCCCGCGCAGCCCCCTCGTCCTCCTTCCACAGCGACCCCCCCGCCGCCCCGCGCAGCCCCCTCGTCCTCCTTCCACAGCGACCCCCCCGGCGCCCCGCGCAGCCCCCTCGTCCTCCTTCCACAGCGACCCCCCCCGCCGCCCCGCGCAGCCCCCTCGTCCTCTTTCCACAGCGACCCCCCCGCCCCGCGCAGCCCCCTCGTCCTCCTTCCACAGCGACCCCCCCGCCCCGCGCAGCCCCCTCGTCCTCCTTCCACAGCGACCCCCCCGCCACCCCGCGCAGCCCCCTCGTCCTCCTTCCACAGCGACCCCCCCGCCACCCCGCGCAGCCCCCTCGTCCTCCTTCCACAGCGACCCCCCCTGCCCCGCGCAGCCCCCTCTTCCTCCTTCCACAGCGACCCCCCCCCGCCCCGCGCAGCCCCCTCGTCCTCCTTCCTCAGCGACCCCCCCGCCCCGCGCAGCCCCCTCGTCCTCCTTCCACAGCGACCCCCCCCGCCCCGCGCAGCCCCCTCGTCCTCCTTCCTCAGCGACCCCCCCCCGCCCCGCGCAGCCCCCTCGTCCTCCTTCCTCAGCGACCCCCCCCCGCCCCGCGCAGCCCCCTCGTCCTCCTTCCACAGCGACCCCCCCGCCGCCCCGCGCAGCCCCCTCGTCCTCCTTCCACAGCGACCCCCCCGCCGCCCCGCGCAGCCCCCTCGTCCTCCTTCCACAGCGACCCCCCCCGCCGCCCCGCGCAGCCCCCTCGTCCTCCTTCCACAGCGACCCCCCCGCCGCCCCGCGCAGCCCCCTCGTCCTCCTTCCACAGCGACCCCCCCCGCCGCCCCGCGCAGCCCCCTCGTCCTCCTTCCACAGCGACCCCCCCGCCGCCCCGCGCAGCCCCCTCGTCCTCCTTCCACAGCGACCCCCCCGCCGCCCCGCGCAGCCCCCTCGTCCTCCTTCCACAGCGACCCCCCCCGCCCCGCGCAGCCCCCTCGTCCTCCTTCCACAGCGACCCCCCCGCCCCGCGCAGCCCCCTCGTCCTCCTTCCTCAGCGACCCCCCCCGCCCCGCGCAGCCCCCTCGTCCTCCTTCCTCAGCGACCCCCCGCCGCCCCGCACAGCCCCCTCGTCCTCCTTCCTCAGCGACCCCCCCGCCGCCCCGCGCAGCCCCCTCGTCCTCCTTCCACGGCGACCCCCCCGCCGCCCCGCGCAGCCCCCTCGTCCTCCTTCCACGGCGACCCCCCCGCCGCCCCGCGCAGCCCCCTCGTCCTCCTTCCACGGCGACCCCCCCGCCGCCCCGCGCAGCCCCCTCGTCCTCCTTCCACGGCGACCCCCCCGCCGCCCCGCGCAGCCCCCTCGTCCTCCTTCCACGGCGACCCCCCCCGCCGCCCCGCGCAGCCCCCTCGTCCTCCTTCCACGGCGACCCCCCCGCCGCCCCGCGCAGCCCCCTCGTCCTCCTTCCACGGCGACCCCCCCGCCGCCCCGCGCAGCCCCCTCGTCCTCCTTCCACGGCGACCCCCCCCCCGCCCCGCGCAGCCCCCTCGTCCTCCTTCCACGGCGACCCCCCCCCGCCCCGCGCAGCCCCCTCGTCCTCCTTCCACGGCGACCCCCCCGCCGCCCCGCGCAGCCCCCTCGTCCTCCTTCCACGGCGACCCCCCCGCCGCCCCGCGCAGCCCCCTCGTCCTCCTTCCACGGCGACCCCCCCCGCCCCGCGCAGCCCCCTCGTCCTCCTTCCACGGCGACCCCCCCCGCCCCGCGCAGCCCCCTCGTCCTCCTTCCACGGCGACCCCCCCCCCGCCCCGCGCAGCCCCCTCGTCCTCCTTCCACGGCGACCCCCCCCCGCCCCGCGCAGCCCCCTCGTCCTCCTTCCACGGCGACCCCCCCGCCGCCCCGCGCAGCCCCCTCGTCCTCCTTCCACGGCGACCCCCCCGCCGCCCCGCGCAGCCCCCTCGTCCTCCTTCCACGGCGATCCCCCCCGCCGCCCCGCGCAGCCCCCTCGTCCTCCTTCCACAGCGACCCCCCCCGCCCCGCGCAGCCCCCTCGTCCTCCTTCCTCAGCGACCCCCCCCGCCCCGCGCAGCCCCCTCGTCCTCCTTCCACAGCGACCCCCCCGCCGCCCCGCGCAGCCCCCTCGTCCTCCTTCCACGGCGACCCCCCCGCCCCGCGCAGCCCCCTCGTCCTCCTTCCACGGCGACCCCCCCCCGCCCCGCGCAGCCCCCTCGTCCTCCTTCCACAGCGACCCCCCCCGCCCCGCGCAGCCCCCTCGTCCTCCTTCCACAGCGACCCCCCCCCGCCCCGCGCAGCCCCTTCGTCCTCCTTCCACAGCGACCCCCCCGCCCCGCGCAGCCCCCTCGTCCTCCTTCCACAGCGACCTCTCCGCCCCGCGCAGCCCCCTCGTCCTCCTTCCTCAGCGACCCCCCCCGCCCCGCGCAGCCCCCTCGTCCTCCTTCCTCAGCGACCCCCCCCGCCCCGCGCAGCCCCCTCGTCCTCCTTCCACAGCGACCCCCCCGCCGCCCCCTCGTCCTCCTTCCTCAGCGACCCCCCCGCCCCGCGCAGCCCCCTCGTCCTCCTTCCACAGCGACCCCCCCCGCCGCCCCGCGCAGCCCCCTCGTCCTCCTTCCTCAGCGACCCCCCCGCCCCGCGCAGCCCCCTCTTCCTCCTTCCACAGCGACCCCCCCGCCGCCCCGCGCAGCCCCTTCGTCCTCCTTCCACAGCGACCCCCCCGCCGCCCCCTCGTCCTCCTTCCTCAGCGACCCCCCCGCCCCGCGCAGCCCCCTCGTCCTCCTTCCACAGCGACCCCCCCCGCCCCGCGCAGCCCCCTCGCAGGACACCGCCAGCCTGACACGCCCCTGCCCTGCGGGCAGCCCCGCCCCCGGTACCTGCACGGCCCCGTTGCCGAAGCCGGCGGCCAGGCGCGCCCCGCCCGGCGCGAAGCGGAGGCTGTAGATCCCGTGCGCGTCCCGGCTCAGCGGCACCTGCTGGCGGAGACGGAGCCGCGCGGGGCCCCGGGCCCCCTCCTCGCGCTCCCCGCCGCGCGCCTCCAGCAGCGCCCGCTCCAGCCGCCGCCGCGCCATGGCCGGGCGCCGCCGGGGGGTCCAGGGGGCGGGGGGTTGTTGGGGGCGGTTTCCGGGGGACGGAGCAATGGGGGAGCGGTTGGGGGGGCGGTTACCGGGACCGATGGTTGGGGGCGGTTGGGAGCGGTTTCCGGGGGGACGGAGCGGTTATGGGGGGCGGTTGGGAGCAGTTGGCGGGGGGGGGCGGTTTTTAGGGGGCGGATGGGAGCAGTTGGCGGGGGGGCGGTTACCGGGGGAGACGGTTGGGGGCAGTTTCCGGGGTGGGCGGTAGGGAGCAGTTGGCGGGGGGGGGCGGTTACCGGGGGAGACGGTTGGGGGCAGTTTCCGGGGGGGGCGGTTTTGAGGGGGCGGTTGGGAGCAGTTGGCGGGGGGAGGGGGGGTTACCAGAGAGACAGCCAGGCCCCCCCGGCTTTTTTTTCGCTTCCGCCGGCTCCCGGGCTTGACTCAAACTGTCGCTATGGCAACCCTGGCCGCAACAGCTGCTATTGGTCTAGAACCCCTGCGCCCTTCCCAGTCCCCCCCGTCGTGTGACGACAGAGCGATTGCGGCCCGTGGATTGGCCCATCCCCCACGTATATGGTCCCGCGGCTCCTGATTGGTCGGAAAGCGAAAGCGGCGCGGCCATTGGCTCGATGGAAAAGAGGCCGCAAGTCACTCGGCAACCAGCCCGAGAGCCTGTGTAGGGGGTCAGAGGTCTCAGGGATGCCCGCGGGGACGCGCCCTGCTGGCGGGAGGCGGTGCGGCTGCTGCCCAGAGGCCGCTGTGCTGCCAGGTGCGACCCCGCCCCCCCGCACATCCCCCCCCCCCCAGGCCCCTGCCAGGGCTCCCGCCCGCCCAGCCCCGCTAACGCCGTTACTAGCAGGGCACGGGCAGGGCCGGGCACACCGCACACAACGTCCCTTCCCCCGCCCCGCTCCTCTCCTCTAGCCAGCGCCCAGCCCCGCTAACGCCGTTACTAGCAGGGCACGGGCAGGGCCGGGCACACCGCACACAACGTCCCTTCCCCCGCCCCGCTCCTCTCCTCTAGCCAGCGCCCAGCCCCGCTAACGCCGTTACTAGCAGGGCACGGGCAGGGCCGGGCACACAGCACACAACGTCCCTTCTCCCGCCCCGCTCCTCTCCTCTAGCCAGCGCCCAGCCCCGCTAACGCCGTTACTAGCAGGGCACGGGCAGGGCCGGGCACACAGCACACAACGTCCCTTCTCCCGCCCCGCTCCTCTCCTCTAGCCAGCGCCCAGCCCCGCTAACGCCGTTACTAGCAGGGCACGGGCAGGGCCGGGCTCACCGCACACAACGTCCCTTCTCCCGCCCCGCTCCTCTCCTCTAGCCAGCGCCCAGCCCCGCTAACGCCGTTACTAGCAGGGCACGGGTAGGTCCGGGCACACCGCACACAACGTCCCTTCTCCCGCCCCGCTCCTCTCCTCTAGCCAGCGCCCAGCCCCGCTAACGCCGTTACTAGCAGGGCACGGGCAGGGCCGGGCACACCGCACACAACGTCCCTTCTCCCGCCCCGCTCCTCTCCTCTAGCCAGCGCCCAGCCCCGCTAACGCCGTTACTAGCAGGGCACGGGCAGGGCCGGGCACACCGCACACAACGTCCCTTCTCCCGCCCCGCTCCTCTCCTCTAGCCAGCGTCCAGCCCCGCTAACGCCGTTACTAGCAGGGCACGGGCAGGGCCGGGCACACCGCACACAACGTCCCTTCTCCCGCCCCGCTCCTCTCCTCTAGCCAGCGCCCAGCCCCGCTAACGCCGTTACTAGCAGGGCACAGGCAGGGCCGGGCACACCGCACACAACGTCCCTTCTCCCGCCCCGCTCCTCTCCTCTAGCCAGCGCCAAGCCCCGGTAACGCCTTTACTAGCAGGGCACGGGCAGGGCCGGGCACACCGCACACAACGTCCCTTCTCCCGCCCCGCTCCTCTCCTCTAGCCAGCGCCCAGCCCCGCTAACGCCGTTACTAGCAGGGCACGGGCAGGGCCGGGCACACCGCACACAACGTCCCTTCCCCCGCCCCGCTCCTCTCCTCTAGCCGGCGCCCAGCCCCGCTAACGCCGTTACTAGCAGGGCTCGGGCAGGGCCGGGCACACCGCACACAACGTCCCTTCTCCCGCCCCGCTCCTCTCCTCTAGCCAGCGCCCAGCCCCGCTAACGCCGTTACTAGCAGGGCACGGGCAGGGCCGGGCACACCCCACACAACGTCCCTTCCCCCGCCCCGCTCCTCTCCTCTAGCCAGCGCCCAGCCCCGCTAACGCCGTTACTAGCAGGGCACGGGCAGGGCCGGGCACACAGCACACAACGTCCCTTCTCCCGCCCCGCTCCTCTCCTCTAGCCAGCGTCCAGCCCCGCTAACGCCGTTACTAGCAGGGCAGGGCCGGGCCGGGCACACCGCACACAACGTCCCTTCTCCCGCCCCGCTCCTCTCCTCTAGCCAGCGCCCAGCCCCGCTAACGCCGTTACTAGCAGGGCACGGGCAGGGCCGGGCACACCGCACACAACGTCCCTTCTCCCGCCCCGCTCCTCTCCTCTAGCCAGCGCCCAGCCCCGCTAACGCCGTTACTAGCAGGGCACGGGCAGGGCCGGGCACACCGCACACAACGTCCCTTCTCCCGCCCCGCTCCTCTCCTCTAGCCAGCGTCCAGCCCCGCTAACGCCGTTACTAGCAGGGCACGGGCAGGGCCGGGCACACCGCACACAACGTCCCTTCTCCCGCCCCGCTCCTCTCCTCTAGCCAGCGCCCAGCCCCGCTAACGCCGTTACTAGCAGGGCACGGGCAGGGCCGGGGACACCGCACACAACGTCCCTTCTCCCGCCCCGCTCCTCTCCTCTAGCCAGCGCCCAGCCCCGCTAACGCCGTTACTAGCAGGGCACGGGCAGGGCCGGGCACACCGCACACAACGTCCCTTCTCCCGCCCCGCTCCTCTCCTCTAGCCAGCGCCCAGCCCCGCTAACGCCGTTACTAGCAGGGCACGGGCAGGGCCGGGCACACCGCACACAACGTCCCTTCTCCCGCCCCGCTCCTCTCCTCTAGCCAGCGCCCAGCCCCGCTAACGCCGTTACTAGCAGGGCACGGGCAGGGCCGGGCACACCGCACACAACGTCCCTTCCCCCGCCCCGCTCCTCTCCTCTAGCCAGCGCCCAGCCCCGCTAACGCCGTTACTAGCAGGGCACGGGCAGGGCCGGGCACACCGCACACAACGTCCCTTCTCCCGCCCCGCTCCTCTCCTCTAGCCAGCGCCCAGCCCCGCTAACGCCGTTACTAGCGGGGCACGGGCAGGGCCGGGCACGCCGCACACAACGTCCCTTCTCCCGCCCCGCTCCTCTCCTCTAGCCAGCGCCCAGCCCCGCTAACACCGTTACTAGCGGGGCACGGGCAGGGCCGGGCACACCCCACACAACGTCCCTTCTCCCGCCCCGCTCCTCTCCTCTAGCCAGCGCCCAGCCCCGCTAACGCCGTTACTAGCGGGGCACGGGCAGGGCCGGGCACGCCGCACACAACGTCCCTTCTCCCGCCCCGCTCCTCTCCTCTAGCCAGCGCCCAGCCCCGCTAACGCCGTTACTAGCAGGGCACGGGCAGGGCCGGGCACACCGCACACAACGTCCCTTCTCCCGCCCCGCTCCTCTCCTCTAGCCAGCGCCCAGCCCCGCTAACGCCGTTACTAGCGGGGCACGGGCAGGGCCAGGCTCACCGCACACAACGTCCCTTCTCCCGCCCCGCTCCTCTCCTCTAGCCAGCGCCCAGCCCCGCTAACGCCGTTACTAGCAGGGCACGGGCAGGGCCGGGCACACCGCACACAACGTCCCTTCTCCCGCCCCGCTCCTCTCCTCTAGCCAGCGCCCAGCCCCGCTAACGCCGTTACTAGCGGGGCACGGGCAGGGCCGGGCTCACCGCACACAACGTCCCTTCTCCCGCCCCGCTCCTCTCCTCTAGCCAGCGCCCAGCCCCGCTAACGCCGTTACTAGCAGGGCACGGGTAGGTCCGGGCACACCGCACACAACGTCCCTTCTCCCGCCCCGCTCCTCTCCTCTAGCCAGCGCCCAGCCCCGCTAACGCCGTTACTAGCAGGGCACGGGCAGGGCCGGGCACACCGCACACAACGTCCCTTCTCCCGCCCCGCTCCTCTCCTCTAGCCAGCGCCCAGCCCCGCTAACGCCGTTACTAGCGGGGCACGGGCAGGGCCGGGCACACCGCACACAACGTCCCTTCTCCCGCCCCGCTCCTCTCCTCTAGCCAGCGCCCAGCCCCGCTAACGCCGTTACTAGCGGGGCACGGGCAGGGCCGGGCACACCGCACACAACGTCCCTTCCCCCGCCCCGCTCCTCTCCTCTAGCCAGCGCCCAGCCCCCGCTAACGCCGTTACTAGCAGGGCACGGGCAGGGCCGGGCACACCGCACACAACGTCCCTTCTCCCGCCCCGCTCCTCTCCTCTAGCCAGCGCCCAGCCCCGCTAACGCCGTTACTAGCAGGGCACGGGCAGGGCCGGGCACACCGCACACAACGTCCCTTCTCCCGCCCCGCTCCTCTCCTCTAGCCAGCGCCCAGCCCCGCTAATGCCGTTACTAGCAGGGCACGGGTAGGGCCGGGCACACCGCACACAACGTCCCTTCTCCCGCCCCGCTCCTCTCCTCTAGCCAGCGCCCAGCCCCGCTAACGCCGTTACTAGCAGGGCACGGGCAGAGCCGGGCACACCGCACACAACGTTCCTTCTCCCGCCCCGCTCCTCTCCTCTAGCCGGCGCCCAGCCCCGCTAACGCCGTTACTAGCAGGGCACGGGCAGGGCCGGGCACACCGCACACAACGTTCCTTCTCCCGCCCCGCTCCTCTCCTCTAGCCGGCGCCCAGCCCCGCTAACGCCGTTACTAGCAGGGCAGGGCCGGGCCGGGCACACCGCACACAACGTCCCTTCTCCCGCCCCGCTCCTCTCCTCTAGCCAGCGCCCAGCCCCGCTAACGCCGTTACTAGCAGGGCACGGGCAGGGCCGGGCACACCGCACACAACGTCCCTTCTCCCGCCCCGCTCCTCTCCTCTAGCCAGCGCCCAGCCCCGGTAACGCCGTTACTAGCAGGGCACGGGCAGGGCCGGGCACACCGCACACAACGTCCCTTCTCCCGCCCCGCTCCTCTCCTCTAGCAAGCGCCCAGCCCCGCTAACGCCGTTACTAGCGGGGCACGGGCAGGGCCGGGCACACCGCACACAACGTCCCTTCTCCCGCCCCGCTCCTCTCCTCTAGCCAGCGCCCAGCCCCGCTAACGCCGTTACTAGCAGGGCAAGGGCAGGGCCGGGCACACCGCACACAACGTCCCTTCTCCCGCCCCGCTCCTCTCCTCTAGCCAGCGCCCAGCCCCGCTAACGCCGTTACTAGCGGGGCACGGGCAGAGCCGGGCACACCCCACACAACGTCCCTTCTCCCGCCCCGCTCCTCTCCTCTAGCCAGCGCCCAGCCCCAGTAACGCCGTTACTAGCAGGGCACAGGCAGGGCCGGGCACACCGCACACAACGTCCCTTCCCCCGCCCCGCTCCTCTCCTCTAGCCAGCGCCCAGCCCCGCTAACGCCGTTACTAGCAGGGCACGGGCAGGGCCGGGCACACCGCACACAACGTCCCTTCTCCCGCCCCGCTCCTCTCCTCTAGCCAGCGCCCAGCCCCGCTAACGCCGTTACTAGCAGGGCACGGGCAGGGCCGGGCACACCGCACACAACGTCCCTTCTCCCGCCCCGCTCCTCTCCTCTAGCCGGCGCCCAGCCCCGCTAACGCCGTTACTAGCAGGGCACGGGCAGGGCCGGGCACACCGCACACAACGTCCCTTCTCCCGCCCCGCTCCTCTCCTCTAGCCAGCGCCCAGCCCCGCTAACGCCGTGACTAGCAGGGCACGGGCAGGGCCGGGCACACCGCACACAACGTCCCTTCTCCCGCCCCGCTCCTCTCCTCTAGCCAGCGTCCAGCCCCGCTAACGCCGTTACTAGCAGGGCACGGGCAGGGCCGGGGACACCGCACACAACGTCCCTTCTCCCGCCCCGCTCCTCTCCTCTAGCCAGCGCCCAGCCCCGCTAACGCCGTTACTAGCAGGGCTCGGGCAGGGCCGGGCACACCGCACACAACGTCCCTTCTCCCGCCCCGCTCCTCTCCGCTAGCCAGCGTCCAGCCCCGCTAACGCCGTTACTAGCAGGGCACGGGCAGGGCCGGGCACACCGCACACAACGTCCCTTCCCCCGCCCCGCTCCTCTCCTCTAGCCAGCGCCCAGCCCCGCTAACGCCGTTACTAGCAGGGCACGGGCAGGGCCGGGCACACCGCACACAACGTCCCTTCTCCCGCCCCGCTCCTCTCCTCTAGCCAGCGCCCAGCCCCGCTAACGCCGTTACTAGCAGGGCACGGGCAGGGCCGGGCACACCGCACACAACGTCCCTTCCCCCGCCCCGCTCCTCTTCTCTAGCCAGCGCCCAGCCCCGCTAGCGCCGTTACTAGCAGGGCACGGGCAGGGCCGGGCACACCGCACACAACGTCCCTTCTCCCGCCCCGCTCCTCTCCTCTAGCCAGCGCCCAGCCCCGGTAACGCCGTTACTAGCAGGGCACGGGCAGGGCCGGGCACACCGCACACAACGTCCCTTCTCCCGCCCCGCTCCTCTCCTCTAGCCAGCACCCAGCCCCGCTAACGCCGTTACTAGCAGGGCTCGGGCAGGGCCGGGCACACCGCACACAACGTCCCTTCTCCCGCCCCGCTCCTCTCCTCTAGCCAGCGCCCAGCCCCGCTAACGCCGTTACTAGCAGGGCACGGGCAGGGCCGGGCACACCGCACACAACGTCCCTTCTCCCGCCCCGCTCCTCTCCTCTAGCCAGCGCCCAGCCCCGGTAACGCCGTTACTAGCAGGGCGCGGGCAGGGCCGGGCACACCGCACACAACGTCCCTTCTCCCGCCCCGCTCCTCTCCTCTAGCCAGCGCCCAGCCCCGCTAATGCCGTTACTAGCGGGGCACGGGCAGGGCCGGGCACGCCGCACACAACGTCCCTTCTCCCGTCCCGCTCCTCTCGCCAGCGCCCAGCCCCGCTAACGCCGTTACTAGCAGGGCACGGGCAGGGCCGGGCACGCCGCACACAATGTCCCTTCTCCCGCCCCGCTCCTCTCCTCCAGCCAGCGCCCAGCCCCGCTAACGCCGTTACTAGCGGGGCACGGGCAGGGCCGGGCATGCCGCACACAACGTCCCTTCTCCCGCCCCGCTCCTCTCCTCTAGCCAGCGCCCAGCCCCGCTAACGCCGTTACTAGCAGGGCACGGGCAGGGCCGGGCACACCGCACACAACGTCCCTTCCCCCGCCCCGCTCCTCTCCTCTAGCCAGCGCCCAGCCCCGGTAATGCCGTTACTAGCAGGGCACGGGCAGGGCCGGGCACACCGCACACAACGTCCCTTCTCCCGCCCCGCTCCTCTCCTCTAGCCAGCGCCCAGCCCCGCTAACGTCGTTACTAGCAGGGCACGGGTAGGGCCGGGCACACCGCACCCAACGTCCCTTCTCCCGCCCCGCTCCTCTCCTCTAGCCAGCGCCCAGCCCCGCTAACGCCGTTACTAGCAGGGCACGGGCAGGGCCGGGCACACCGCACACAACATCCCTTCTCCCGCCCCGCTCCTCTCCTCTAGCCAGCGCCAAGCCCCGGTAATGCCGTTACTAGCAGGGCACGGGCAGGGAAAGCGGCTGATTTTTCGGAAAAACTGGCCGGTCTAGACACAGCCAGAGTGTTTCTGAGCTAGTCAATGCTACAGGCAAAGGGGAAGGAATGAAAATCCTCAAACCCAAACCCCAGATACTATAGAACATTGGGGTCCATTTGGAAAGGGCTTGATAAGAAGACAGAGAATGTCCTAATACTACTAATTAAGTCTCCCGTAGGGCCACACCTTGAATGCTGTATGCCATTTGGGTCTCCTTCCGCAAAAAGAGATATTAGAATTGCAAAAACTACAGAGAAGGACTCCAAAAACCGTCAGGACTATAGAACAGCTTCCAGATGAAGTGAGTAAAAAGACTGCGAGTGTGCAAACTGGAGTTGACAGCTGGGGAGGGAGAATATGAGAGAGGTCCATAAAACCAGGACTGGTGCAGAGAAAGTCAATGTAGAAATGTTTACTTGTTCCTATAACACAAGAACTAGGGGTTGCTCACTGAAATGAATAGGCAGCATGTTTAAAGCCAACAGAAGGCAGCATTTCTTCAACTCACGGGCAGGTATCTTGTGGAACTCACTGTCCCAATGCTGTGAAGGCCAAAAGTATAACTAAGTTGAGAAAAGAGCTGGAGAAGATCCTGGAGCTCAGGGCCACCAATGGCTATTGGGCAGGGGTATGCCCTAGTCTCTGACTGGCTGGGGATGGCCCTTAAGTTGTTTATTCTGTTCATTCCCTCTGAAGTATCTGGCACTGGCCAATCAGAAACATGTTCTGACCCACCCAGGCTGCTCCAATAGCAGATGCCTATAGGGAGGTGCCTATAGTTATAAACAATGGCCTGGCTTGCCCTGTTTGACTCAACATCACACACACACACACACACACACACACACACACACCCCCACCCCCAGCTCATGATGCCTTGTGGGAAGGGGCATGAACTACAGCAGGGAACTGATAGGAAAAAAGAGGTCAAATAAAACAAAGGCACTAAGAGATACCCCCATGACAGGGCCAAGAAAGGCAGAGGCTGCTGAAGCCAGAAAGCAGGCTAAGGAGACTGCAGAGAGGCTGGCAAGCCCACCCCCACATGAGTCTTGGTGTGAACTACTCAGGGACTTTGGCTCTACAGAACATGGCACACTGCTCCCTGCTTTGTGCTCCAGCCAGCACAGAGACCCATTCACTCCAGCTCAAAGCACCCTCCCACCAGTCACTGCCCAAAAGGATGAGCCAGGTCCCAACCCAAGCTGGCCAGATGCTGGGGCTCACTGCAGAATCTTGGGCCCCAGGCCTGGGACCTGCAGCCCAGCACAGTGGAATGGCTCAGCTGCTCCAGCATAAAGGGGAGCTCACGCTGGGCCTTGTTTGAGGGAGAGTAGGGAGGTAGTGGGAGCCACAAAGACAAAAGCCTCCCTTCCAGACCTAGTTCCATCCCATTCAGCTGAGCTGGCCACATCATCTCCTTGAAGCTTTCCCCTATCCTGCCCATGCCCCCACCACAGTACTGGATTCAGCGGTGAGCTCTGGTTTGTGCCTCTCAATCATTTTGAGAGCACTGTTGAAAAGCCAGCCTGACTTTGACAAGGCCAGTCACTGTCCTGCCAGGGAGGGATGCAGGAGGCTGCAGAGGATGAGTCCAAGGCTGGGGGCGGGGGGAGGCACAGATCTCTTTTATTGAGTCTCCTGTGGCAGGGGGTTGGAATACCCCAGGTTGGGCACATGGCCTCAAAGTGTCAGAGACCAGGTTCCAGAGGAGTGCTCCCAGAAAAGGGCAGGTCGCCCCCCACCACCCGCCGCTGGAGCAGGCATGAGGGACTCAGCCTTGGCTGGGACATTGCCCAGAAGTCAGACTCCCAGGAGGGCAGCTCGGGACTGTGGTTTTCACAGGCCCAACCTGCCACTGCTGCCATCAGGGTCTGCGATTAAGCAATCTGCTGCACCAGCGCTCCTCTCTCACCTGCCCTATTGTCGCTGGCCCAAAGTGCCCACAGCAGGGCAGATTTAATCCCTTTCCTTGAGGTTCCCATCAGCCCCATGCTCCTGCCTCCTGCCCCAAGTTCCTCCACCTTACACCAGGGCAAGGTCTGTAACAAATGCCACACCATGGAGCAGCACAAGAGCCCAAATCCCTTGGCCTGCCCAGCTGCCCTTCATACTTTGGTGTCCACCGGGCCATGGAGCAGGGTTCTGAGCTGCTCAGGGGCTCAAACCAGCCTCAAGAAGGGTGGTAGGAGTCCTCCCTGCAGCCCCCATCCAAGGTTTATTTGTAGGTCCAGCAAGCAGTGGCCCAGCCCTGGCCTTTGCACAATTCCTTGTGTTTGAGGAAGCAGTTCTGCACACGGAACTTGCGCCCACAGTCCTCGCAGGAGTACAGGTTCCCATCATGGGTCTTCATGTGCTCTGTCAGATGGTGCTTCAGCTTGAACTTCTTGTTGCAGACAGAGCAGCCGAAGGGGCGCAGGCTGAAGGTCAGCATGATGTGCCGGTCTCGCTTGGGCTTGACAGCAAAGCGCTTGCCGCACAGACAACCAAACTTCTTCCCATCAGGGGCTGCCACAATTTTGACAGGTGCGTGCACCACCTGGCCATGTACCGCGTGGGCAATGATCTCGTTGCCATGTAGGTCCACTGGCTTCCAGGAGCTCTGGGGGAAGCTGGCCTCATCTGAGGAGAGGGGCTGGGCCTTAATGGTGAAGCCAGGGGTGGGGATGGAGGAGGCGGCACCTGTGGTTGCAGCAGGGATTATGTAGCTGACTTCACTGCTTGGCTGGAAGTCTGCTTGGCACAGACCCCGCACCTCAGCCATGGCCAATGCCCGCTCCTGTGCCAATGACTTGAGAAAGCTGGCCTCCCCGGCTGCACTCAGGCCTCCTCCCAGCGCAGCCCCTGCAGCCTCATCTGGGTCAAAGCGCTCCTGTTTGATGTAGAAGATCTTGGGGTGATCGCGGGGGGCATGAAAGGGGCCGTCCAGCTCCCCAGAAGATGGCCCTTTGGAGCCGCCTCTGCCACCAACCTCTCCATCTTCCTCCAGGACAATCTTCACTGCCTTGTCCACAGAGCCACTAAAAATCCGGGCCTGGTGCTCGTGCTCCTCCTCCTCCTCCTCCTCCTCCTCTTCCTCCTCCTGGGACACCCGGATCTTCATCACCTCATTGTCAGGGCAGCCGGGTGCTGCCCGGCCTGACGATACCCCGCCATGGCCAGGCCCCTCTGAGCTTCCACCCACCGGCTCTCCATCATCCTTCACAGCAAAATAATTGCTGCTACTGGGGGACTGGTTCTCACTTGCCCTGCTGGACCAGGGCCGGCAGGGGCCCCCCTCCAGCTCCTTCAGGATCTCCGAGCACTGGTCCACCACCTGCCACATCTGCAGTCCACTAGCCACCAGCAGGTGGCTGGGCAGCGCTTCCATCAGGAGCTTGAGGCGGCCGGAGTAGATGAGCTGCAGTAAGTTCTCGAAGGCGTCAGGCTCGATGACGCTGGGCAGCACGATGCAGTTGGTGTCATTGAGGAGTAGCTTGTCATGGAAGTAGGGCGAGGAGGCGGCCAGGACACTCTTGTGAGCCTGGAAGACCCGGCCCTGCACGTGGATGGAAATGTCGCAGAACTTGCCCTCCAAGCGGTGCTTGTTGAGAGATTCCAGCAGCACAGCCGCGTAATGGGGGAACTCGATCTGGATGCTGCGGGTCTCGGGCTCCATGGCACCGCCTGCCCAGGGCGGGCACCTGCAATGGCAGAGACAGGGAGTAAAGGGAACCCCCCCTGCGATGCTGCTGCCCCTGGGAGAGAGGGAAATGTTCACTACCCCTTGTGGTAAGAGAACTCCCATTCCCACAACAGCGAGGCAGGTGCAGGGCCAGCCCCACTGGAGGGGAGACTGGTGTAGAAGTTGTGTTCCCAGGACTACAGCCCTCCCACCCCCGCCAGGGATCCCAGGGATTTGGACAGAGGGAGAATGAGGGACTTCACAGCCCAGGCTCCTGGAAGTAGGAACCTGTACCCCCCAGCATACAGCAGCTACCCCATGGCAGCACCTCTTGGAAACTGCTCCCACCTCTGCCCCCACCCAGCCCAGCCCCAGTGCCCCCTTCCCGGCCCTGCCCTACAGCGCCCCGCCCATCCCCAGTACCCCCTGCCCTGTCCCCCAGTGCCCCGCCCATCCCCAGTGCCCCCTGCCCCCCCAGTGCCCCGCCCATCCCCAGCGCCCCCACCCATCCCCAGTGCCCCCTGCCCTGTCCCCCAGTGCCCCGCCCATCCCCAGCAACTCGCCCATCCCCGCAGTGCCCCCTGCCCTGCCCCGCAGCGCCCCGCCCATCCCCAGCAATCCGCCCTGTCCTGCCCCACAGCACCCCGCCCATCCCCAGCGCCCCCTGCCCTGCCCCACAGCGCCCCCGCCCATCCACAGCACCCCGCCCCACAGCACCCCGCCCATCCACAGCACCCCCTACCCCACAGCGCCCCCGCCCTGCCCCACAGCACCCCGCCCATCCCCAGTGCCCCCTACCCTGTCCCCCAGTGCCCCGCCCATCCCCAGTGCCCCCTACCCTGTCCCCCAGTGCCCCGCCCATCCCCAGTGCCCCCTGCCCTGTCCCCCAGTGCCCCGCCCATCCCCAGCACCCCCTGCCCTGCCCCACAGCGCCCCCGCCCATCCCCAGTGCCCCCTGCCCTGCCCCACAGCGCCCCGCCCATCCACAGCGCCCCCTGCCCTGCCCCCCAGTGCCCCGCCCATCCCCAGCAACCCGCCCTGTCCTGCCCCACAGCGCCCCGCCCATCCCCCGCGCGCGGGCCGGATCCAGGGCTCACCTGCGGGCCGCGCGCAGCAGGGCGAGTCCCAGCGGCCCGGGCTCAGCGAGCTCGAGCCCCGGGAAACCCCGCCCCCTCCGCCCGGGCCGACCGAAATGGAGCCCAGGAAACCCCGCCCTCTGCCCCTGGTCCCCCGGGCAACCAGGGAAGGACACGCCACCGGGGGGCCATCAACCAACCAAAAGCGACCGCTGCCCCCGCCCTGCAGCACGTAGCCAATCGCTGGCGGGACCGTGGCCACGCGCCGCCCCGAGCCTGTCCCACAGGCGGGCCAACCAGCGCTCAGCCCCCGGGACACGCCCACGCCGGCTAGCACAACCCCCTGGGAGCCGGGGCGCCTGATCTCCAGTCAGCCAATCCGAGGACAGCGCCCCGCAGCCCGCGTCCGATTGGTGGACAGATCTGTCTTCCCGCCCCCTTCCGTTTCGCATTCCAATTGGCCACGGGAGCGTCCTGTGCTTGACTGGCAGGGCTGGGCGACGTTGCGACCCAACCCCGCCCCCCCGCGTCCCCGCCACTTGCCGGGCGCCCCACGCGGGACCCCCACGCAGGAGCCTCCCCGCCCCCACGGGCCGTGCCCTGGGCCCCACGCGGAACCCCCACGCAGGAGCCTCCCCGCCCCCACGGGCCGTGCCCTGGGCCCCACGCGGAACCCCCACGCAGGAGCCTCCCCGCCCCCACGGGCCGTGCCCTGGGCCCCACGCGGGACCCCCACGCAGGAGCCTCCCCGCCCCGACGGGCCGTGCCCTGGGCCCCACGCGGGACCCCCACGCAGGAGCCTCCCCGCCCCCACGGGCCGTGCCCTGGGCCCCACGCGGAACCCCCACGCAGGAGCCTCCCCGCCCGCACGGGCCGTGCCCTGGGCCCCACGCGGGACCCCCACGCAGGAGCCTCCCCGCCCCGACGGGCCGTGCCCTGGGCCCCACGCGGGACCCCCACGCAGGAGCCTCCCCGCCCCGACGGGCCGTGCCCTGGGCCCCACGCGGAACCCTCCCACACGCTGCCCTGCGCCCCACAGAAGCCTCCAGGGCCCCACACGGGACCCCCACACACAGTGCCCTGTGGCCCCACGCAGGAGCCTTCCCGCCCCGACGGGCCGTGCCCTGGGCCCCACGCGGGACCCTCCCACACGCTGCCCTGCGCCCCACAGAAGCCTCCAGGGCCCCACACGGGACCCCCACACACGGTGCCCTGTGGCCCCACGCAGGAGCCTCCCCGCCCCGACGGGCCGTGCCCTGGGCCCCACGCGGGACCCCCACGCAGGAGCCTCCCCGCCCCCACGGGCCGTGCCCTGGGCCCCACGCGGGACCCCCACGCAGGAGCCTCCCCGCCCCGACGGGCCGTGCCCTGGGCCCCACGCGGGACCCCCACGCAGGAGCCTCCCCGCCCCCACGGGCCGTGCCCTGGGCCCCACGCGGGACCCCCACGCAGGAGCCTCCCCGCCCCCACGGGCCGTGCCCTGGGCCCCACGCGGGACCCCCACGCAGGAGCCTCCCCGCCCCCACGGGCCGTGCCCTGGGCCCCACGCGGGACCCCCACGCAGGAGCCTCCCCGCCCCCACGGGCCGTGCCCTGGGCCCCACGCGGAACCCTCCCACACGCTGCCCTGCGCCCCACAGAAGCCTCCAGGGCCCCACACAGGACCCCCACACATGGTGCCCTGTGGCCCCACATGGGACCTCCACACACGATGTCTTGTGGCCCCTCGCAGGAGCCTCCAGGGCCCCACATGGGACCCCCACACACGGTGCCCTGTGGCCCCATGCAGGAGCCTTCCCGCCCCCACGGGCTGTGCCCTGGGCCCCACGTGGGACCCCCACACACACTACCCTGCGCCCCACACAGGAGCCTCCTGGGCCCCACGCAGAACCCCCACACACGGTGCCCTGTGGCCCCACGCAGGAGCCTCCCTGGCCCCCACGGGCCATGCCCTGGGGCTTCAGGCCAAGGTGGCATAAAAGAACAATCGCTGTTTATTAAACGTTTCTCCGTTGGCACCACACACTCCAGAAAAATGAGAAAAAATAAAATCGACATAAAATAAAACGGAGAGCGAGACGCCCAGGTGGTCCGACACAGCGTCAGGGCGGGCGCTCGTGACCTGAACTCCCTTCCCAAGGGGATATGTACAGAGAATGAGGTCCAGAGAGGTCTATATACAGTACAAATCCAGTGGTAATTACAGCGCCCAGCCTGGGGGCGATGTGGCCAGGGGAGGTAGGGAAGGGTAGAGGAAATTTCACATATGTACAAACTTTTATATAATAATAATAATTAATACGTATAAATATCATGGCGCCACCCGAGTCGCCGCTGTCTGGGGGTGGGGGAGGACAGGGAGAGTCCTTACAAAAGAAATACGGACTGAGGTGCAGGAGGGGGCAAGGGAGGGCTGGTTAATGGCGAGTCTGAAATAGAGACACAAACAGCAAAGAAACACCCAGTACAATCACTGCGCTGACCACATTCACCCAGCAGCTCAGACCATAGCACAACGGTGAATAGCCACAAGAGTCCCCTCCAGTTCTCCGTGCTCAGGTGGGGGGGGTCGCTCCCCCGCCCCGGTGCCCTGCACGCGCTGGCGGGTGGGCAGAGAAATGGCTTCTTCATTATTTTGTTGGTTGTTTCCCCCCCAACAACCCCAGCCTGGGGGGACAGGGGGTCTGAGAACAGGGAGAAGGAAAGAAAGAAAGAAAGAAAGAAAAGGCCCCTCCCTCATTGCCCTCCCCAGAAAAAAACCAATCAATGTCTAGATAATCATCATTTCCAAAGACAGAGGGGGGGTGCAGGACACGGGGATGGGGCTGAGCAGGCAAAGCCCTTTATGAGAGTATAGAGAGCGCAGAGAGCAGTGGGAGAGGAAGGTGGGATCCCACCACTGGGACCAGCTGAGAGATGGGGAGAGATCCCCAATGCTGACACCAGGCAGGACTGGCAGAGGCCATGGCAAACCTTAGGCCTGAGCCTAGCCAGGAAGGACAGAAGGGGTGGTCTTTCCCTCGGCCAGGGCAGGGCTGTGGGGAGCGAGGATGGTATGTGATGGGTGGGGCAGGGCTAGTACTTGCTATTCCACAAGTCTTCGACCCTGACCCAAATCCCATGCTGGAGGGAAGAGAGAAATACTGGAACAAAGAGCTATGAGCCCTCGCCCCCTGAGAATCCCTCCTGCCAGGCACAGAGCCCCCCCCTACAGCAAAATGGGGAGAGCTTTGCCTCCAGCTGCCACCAGTCTCTGCTGCCCCTTGAGTTTCCAACCCTCCAGGCTTGTCCTGGAGTCTCCGGGTATTAAAGATTATGTCATGTGACGAAACCTCCAGGAATGCGGCCAACCAACCAAAATGAGCCCTTCAGCTGCCCCCGTGGGCAGGCTGGAGGGGTTTCCCTGCCCCCCAGGCAAGGAGGGACAATGCAATAAAATGGCTGCCAGGGCGAGACCACTCCTGAGAAATAGGGAGGGGGAAGAGGTATTGTCCCCATTTCCTTCAAGGGGAGGCGGAGGTCCATGGCACAGGAGAGAGGAAGTCAGACCTGCTCCCCCTGGGAGGGGAGAGAAGGTGCATGGGAGGAGGGGTGTAAGATTGTCATCTGTGTTCTGCTATAAAACACCCTGAAGTTGAGTTCAAAGCATCATACTGTCCCCGAAGAACAGGGCAGGTGTGTGGGGGAGGGCCGGGGAGGGCTGGTTCGAAGGGGCGCTGGTGCAAGGGGAGGGGGCAAAAGGGTGCCCCCCCGTGCAGGTCTATTTGTTTGGGAGGGCCTCTGTCCCTGCCAGCGTCTCTGCTGCTCCCGCCGAGCTGCGGGCTGGGGGGGCCCCCCCATCTCCCCAGGACCGCGTCTGGCGGGGGCGGCGGCTAGTGCTCAGCAGCGGTGTTGCGGAACTCTCCATTTTCCGTGATCTGGAGTCGCGGGGGCGGAGGCGGTGGCTGGGCGGGTAGGATCCCGTTCCATGGCTGGGCCAGGGCGCCGCTCAAACGCGGGTTTGTTGTACCCACGGCGGAAAGCTGCCTCTCCTGCAACACAGACCCACAGAGCAAAGGCTTATTTATTAACGTTACGCGGGCTCAGCCACTCAAACTGCAACCCCGTTCACTAGCCCCCCAGAGAGCAACCCCTGCCCCAATGCCTACCCCCATCGCAGCAGCTCAGCCCATGGGGCCACGGTGGGCCAGAAGCCCCAGCACCAACCCAGGAACAGGAGGAGTTCACCTGAGAGTTTGCCACTTTTTTCATAGGAGGAGAGGCTGGCCCCAGGTTTCTTCTGGCCTGGCCGTTCATGGGGAGCATGTTCACTAACTGTTCCCCAGGCCAAAGGAAGAAAGGGGCAAAGAAAAAGGCTCCCTACTGGGAAAATAGCAGTTACCTACCTTTTGTAACTGTCCTTGGAGCTGAATGCTCATGTCTGCATGTGCCGCGTGCACAGCTGGCAGAAGGCTTTTCCCCCAGACCCATAGTTCTCTAACATTTTGGCCTGGGGCCCACCCTGCTCAACACAAAACTTTCCACAGACCACCAGCCAACACCCATGCTGACAAAATGGATGCAGGATTGGGCTGAGGGTGTGGGAGCAGGCTGATGTGAGCATGAAGGGGAAGGGGGGGGTGCTTACTTGGCTCTATGCCCTCAAGCTGTTCCCAGGCACTGCCAAGATTCCAACCAATGGGAGCAGCAGGGAAAGCCAATGCACAGTGTCAATTCCTGCCACAAGCCAGATCCAGCCCACGAGGCTCAGACCCCCAGCAGGAGGCTGGCACTGGCACCCCAACCCCATGAGGGGAGGGGTGCAGGGCTGGAGCCCCAGTGCAGGACTGGAGCTCGTGGCCCACCTGCAAGACAGTCATGGACCACACTTTGAGAACCACTGTCTTAGTGGCACTGGTTGGGTCGGCTTCGAAGCCCCCGGAGTGGCACCATCACGACCCTGTCTATAGGCTCCTGCCAAGCCACCGCCCCTTCGGGTCCTTCTTGCTGGATACTGTGACAGAGACAAGACAGGTGGGGGTTGGAATGGCCTTGAACACATCCTGAAAAACAACTGTTATGGAAAGCAGGTCACAGTTTTTTCCTCTTTGAATGAGCACTCGTGTCAATTCCATGCATGGGGCTTCCAAGTGGCCCCCCCCCCAGAGTTATAGACTGAAGCACTGCTATGTCAACCCAGCGTTGTCTCCAGCTTGCTGTATGATGGGGTAGCGTGACATCAAGGTGCCAACAGACGACCACATTGGCACCCTGCGGTTGTCCTGGATGGGCACCAGCACCGGGAATGCCGCAGAGAAAGCCCGTGCCCTCGTGAAGTGCGCTGTTACCCCTAAGGCTGGAAGCTTTGCCAAGCTGTAGCGTGTTCTGATACAGCCTGCGATCCTAGAAGGGATCTGCTGGAATGAGACGGGCAGTCCGCGCGCCCTTTCTGAGATGGCAATGAAGAGTTGCATTGATTTCCTAAACGGCTTTGTCCACTCCATGTAAATAGCCAGGGCTAATCTCACATCCAAGGAATGGGACATGAAGATGTCCTGATGCACACGAAATTGTGAAAGGTGGGTGCAGCCACAATTATCCCTTGTCCTTATATAACATTGTACAAGCCATCCCCGCTGTATGTCCATGATGCGTTCCAAAAAACGTGGACGTACAACGAAACAACGTCAAGCGGGGAATGTCTCTGATTTGCATTCAAATAGCTGACTTTCATCTGAGCAAATTTTTTTTGAGCGACAAGATTGGGAAATGGGAGGACTTGATGAAACAGTTCCTAAATTCATTAGTGTCGTCAGTGTGGAACTGGCAGACTGGGGCAATGTATAGCAGGGCTGGCCTGTACAAGGAGGCTCAGATGTTAAACGCTGAGCTTAGACATTCATCTGACTGACGTTATAGCCATGAAGAACTCCACTTTCCCAGAGGGGCAAAGCAGCAAACAAGTAGCTAGAGGTTGGGGAGGCATGAGCCTGGAGAGGACCAGATTATGGTTCCATGGGGGGATTGGTTGCTGCACCTGGGAGTACCGACTGTCTAGCCTCTTAAGGAAATGTCCAGCCATGGACCTAGCAGATCCTGACAGACCCCACTGCACCTGGGCAACAAGCAGCCGCAGCCGCCAGGCGCACCATGCTGACAAGATGCCGTCCCCTGCTGCTTTCCGTACAGCACACAGTACGGCAGAAAGGGGAGTGAAGACTGCAGCAGAAGGTGCTCTCCTGCCAGGTAAGTGATGCCGGTGAAGGATTCTCGACTGCAAGGAGAACTTCCTGAACTAAACTAACAGGTTTAGCCATGGAGTCTGCACAGTGAGATGGAGGGGCTACAGGATGGGATGCTGGAGGCAACTGTGGCCCTGCGTGAGGAGGCAAGGCCATGGGCCTGTCCCCCAGGAGATCTAGTGGAGGGGCCATGGCAGTGCTATGACAATCAGTGAGGAAGGCCTTGTGGATGAGAGGGAAAGGCGGGAACACATACAGCAGGCGCCCCAGTCATGAGAGGAGAAAGGTGTCCGTAGTTCAGGAAGGAGCAGAACTGTGGCACGTCTGGTGCTCCATGTCATCAACGGGTTTACCCGAGGATAGCTCCACCTCTGGGAGACAAGGCAGACCACGTCCATAGGACCACAGGAGACCATTCGTGGCCGTGATAGGACCTACTCAGGTGACTGGGCACGTTGTTTTGTGAGCCCGACACCTCCAACTACATCAAATGGGCAATGCATGCCCCTGAGCCTGAGGGCTTCCGGGCACAGGAACGAGGAGCAAGCAGCTACACAGAACATTGCTGTGATGGTGTCTGTCAACACCAATACACATCTGCCCTGAAGATGGGCCTGAAGTGTCTGGCAAGCTAGATGCATCGCAGGCAGATCCCTGATGTTGCCATGGAGCAATAGCTCCGTCTGGAACCACAGACCATTTGTCCTGAGGGCACCCAGATGTGTCTGTGACTAGCAGCTGGGGTTTGGAGAAGGGCGCTCCCGTGCAGACTGGATTGAACCACAACCAGAGGGACTCAAGAGCCCGCAGATTGGGCATGACCAGTCTGTTTAGGTGGTCCTGGTTCAGCCTGCACACTGGGGCCAGCCACAGCTTCACCAGGCAAGTGCAGGCTGCCATATGTCCCAGAAGCGTTAGGTTACTTCTGGGCGTCACGTTGGGGAACTGATGCAGGCCTGCTCGGCAGTGCAGGCCTTATGGCCAGAAAAAGAGTCAGGCAGGGACCAAGGCAGCCCCGATGAATTCTAGTGGGAGTGAAGGTCGACTTCACCACTGAGGACAGGAACGCTGCACGCATCAGTGCACTTGTCCATCCACTGGGCTCTAGACCAGCCCTAGAGCTAGTCGCTTAGGTAAGGGAAGACTCGCCCCTGATGCTTTCGAAGAGCAGCCACCACAACTGCCGTGCACTCAACGACCACCTGAGGGGCCACCAAAAGGCTGAAAGGGAGGGCTGTGAACTGCTAGTGCATGCGGCTCAGGACAAGCGGCACAAGCCATCTGTGGGACGGGATTACAGAGGTGTGGATTTGGGCACAGGCCCTAGCTACCCCAGCATCCTTTGAGGCAAGGGCAGTGTTCCCAAGGGAGGGGTGGACTCTCCAGCCCTGGCTGGGTTGGGTGGGTCCTGCTTTGGGCAGGGGGCTGGACTCGATGGCTCCTGCGGTCTCTGCCCATGCCCCAGATCCTGAGAGGCGAGACCATGCGGAACTTCCATTTCTTCGTGAATCTGTTGAGGTTTTGTGCATCTGCAATGGGCCAGAGGGACCTCTTCTACCCTCCTTCCCAAGCTGCAGAAGCATGTGCACGCCCTGCACTAGGCATTGCTCATGAAAAGGGTCCCCGAAGAGGGACCGTGGGGGTAGGTGGGAGGGAGAGGACTGGGAAGAATCTCAGAACCCAGCAGTCCGAGGTGAGTTGTGCCCAAGCCCAGCAGCAATGAGACAGGGCGGGGCTGGGGCTGGGCAATGAACTGGGCTCTGTCCTCGGAGACGGCTCAGCTGAGCCCTGGCCCTGACCAGAGGAGGACTAAGATCACAGAATCCCGGGGCGGGCAGAGACCGCAGGAGCCATCGAGTCCAGCCCCCTGCCCAAAGCAGGACCCACCCAACTCAACCAACCCAGCCAGGGCTGGAGAGGCCACCCCTCCCTCGGGAACCCAGCCCAGGGCTTTACCCCCCTCAGAGTGAAATAGTTTTTCTTAATAGCCAACCTAGACCTCCCCCACTGCTCCTTGTTCTGCCATCTGCCCCCACTGAAAACAGCCTTTCCCCTTCCTCTTCGGAACCTCCCTTCAGGGAGATGGAAGCTGCTCTCAAATCCCCCCTCATTCTGCTCTTCTGCAGACTCAACAAACTCAACTCCCTCGGCCTCTCCTCATAGGTCATGTGCTCCAGCCCCTGAATCATTTTGATTGCCCTCTGATGGACCATCTCCAATACGGCCACATCCTTTCTGTAGAAGGGGGAACAGAACTGGATGCAATACTCCAGGGCTACGTCTAGACTGGCATGATTTTCCAGAAATGCTTTTAACGGAAAAGTTTTCCGTTAAAAGCATTTTCAGAAAAGAGCATCTAGATTGGCATGGACGCTTTTCCGCAAAAGCATTTTTTGCGGAAAAGCATCTGTGGCCAATCTAGATGCGCTTTTGCAGAAAAAAGCCCCGATCGCCATTTTCGCCATCGAGGCTTTTTTGAGGAAAACAAATCTCAGCTGTCTACGCTGGCCCTTTCGCGCAAAAGTTTTACGCAAAAGGGACTTTTGCCCGAACGGGAGCAGCATAGTATTTCCGCAAAAAGCACTGATTTCTTACAGTAGGAAGTCAGTGCTTTTGCGGAAATTCAAGCGGCCGGTGTAGACAGCTGGCAAGTTTTTCCAGAAAAGCGGCTGATTTTCCGGAAAAACTGGACAGTCTAGACACAGCCCAGATGTGGCCTAACCAGTGCTGAATAAAGGGGAATAATCACTTCTCTAGAGCTGCTAGAAATGCTCTTCCTAATGCAACAAGAGAGAGGAACTTCCTGTTACTCCTACCCCACTTCCTGCTGCAATCCTGTCTATGAGAAGCAGAGCAGAAGTGTGCGGCAACCTGAGGTTTAACTGGCTTCCTTTATGGGGCTGGTGTGTTCAGCACCGAAGACTTGAGGGTCGTCACTGAATCCAAAGAGGCCAGAGCATTCGAAAGGCAGGTTCTGGATCTCATGCAGGAGCCCTGAGACCTGAAGCCAAGAGCTGCACCCAAAAGACTCCTGGCGACCATCTTTTCCTCCTCCATGACTGCCCCGAACTCAGTGGGAGCCGGCTGGGAGCAATTCTTGGACCTTGGCCGGAGAGCTCCAGGAGTTACAGGCATTGCAACTCAGGGCGGCCTGTTCATTTGCTATGCAAAGCAGAAGCTCCCTGGTGATGAAGATTTTTTAACTGAAGAGGTCCTTCTTAGCATCCTTGGATTTGGGCAAAGGCCCCTGTTGTCCCTTGTTGTTAACCCTCTACCACCACGGTCCCAGGCTGCACCACAGGGCCTCGGTGGTATTTTATATCACTTTAATGAGGGACAGAGCCAGCCTTGAGGGCCCGTCAAGAGCCAGAATATCCCCCATTGGTTCTGTGTCCTCAGAGACCTCCTCTGCCAGCAAGGTTAGGTTCTGTGTCACTCCCCTGATGGGCCCTGGTGTCCAGAGCAGGCAGGGAGCTATAGGTCCCTCCCTTCACCTCAACCAGGAAGGAAGAAGACAATGCCCTGGGTGGCACTGGGTCTTCCTGAGCCTCCACCTGCGTGGCGGTCCCTGGAGCAATGCAGGTGGCAGCTGCAGTGCTTGGTGCCGTGGCCACTGAAGTACTGGCGCTGGGTCGGTAGCCAGCCTGAACTGCTCATTGCCCTATGCTTCCGCATCCCCACCATGGGGAGGTCCCTGGGTGACAGAGGAGTCTGACGCAGGCATCCAAGCCTCCTACACCACTGACAGGCACCAGCCCCCGCCACATTACAAGCACCGTCTGCCCTTTGTTCTGCCTCAGGCAGTGCCAAGAGCAGCGCTGGCTCTCCCAGAATGTGCAGGAGTCTACCTCAGACTCTGAGAAGTTCCAGCCTTACCAGAGCGGTGCTGGGGAATGGTGCCATATCATAGCAGGCTTGCCCCAAGGACAGACAAGCACTAGTGCTGCCATGGGCCAGCCCCAAGCCCCTGTGGTGAATGCCTGCCAGTGGCCAAGGGGCTCTGAGCGAAAACCTTTTGCGTCATCGAAGTGGAAGTAACACTCTTCACCCACCTGCAGCCTGGGGCCCTGGCAGTAAGACAGCTAACCACCAGGAGCGGCAGGGGCAGCCAGGCCCCTCGTTCGAATCCTGTGCCATCATAGGGAGCAGATCCCTTGCCACCTCAGACTGACTCTTCCCTATGTCTGGCATGGAGGGAAGATCAAGCTCCTCTCACACCAGGACCAGACTCAGCAGGCCGGACAGGCTGGAGTCATCAGTGCTGGCAAAAGCAGGCCAAGGTTGGGTGTCCCCAAGCGGGACTGGTACCCGCACACGCTGCTGCCTTAGTAGGGGAGCGTTTCCTGTCTGCCCTCGTCTTGTGTGGCACTGCAGACTAAGGACAGTGCCTCACGCTGGAAATGGCAGAGCCAGGGCTGGTCTGACGAGTCCTTTCTCAGAGCTACGCACCGAAGTGTCCGGTGCCAGGTCCGACAGACTGGGGGCGAAGGGCTGACTCCAAAGAAGGCGTTTCAGCCCCAAGTCCTTCTTCGTCCTGGGCCTAAAGCCCCTGCACATTTTACACCTGTCAGACTGGTGTTCTTCCCCAAGGCACTTGGAACAGGCAGCGTGTGACTCTCCCTGCGTGGCTTGAAGCCCTGAGACCGAGGCATGCCCTAGTCCTGGGGATGGAACCCCCCACATGAACTTAACTCACTACAACTCTGCCAGCTACTTACAGAAAGAGGAGAGCCCTAGGGAACCCTGTGCAAACACGAGAGAGGAGGTGCTCCAGCGACCGTCCCTAGCTGTAAGAAGGGACTGAAGAGGCCATAGGTCAGCAGGGACCTATATACAGTCACAGAGGTGCCATTCCAGGGGCTCCAATGGGCAGCGCTAGGGGAAAAGCCTCCGACCATTGTGCACGCAGCACTCACACCTACTTGGAACGGACATGAGCAAGCACCCGAAGAACGTGTTAACTCCCCCACAGTTCATCACTTCTCTTAGTCCCCAGCTGGAGAGACCAGCCCAGTCCAGCACAGCCAGCTCCCCGCATTTTAAACACCCCACTGATGAGCTATCCCAGCTGTACCTGCAATTGTGGAAGTTAGGGGTGGTGACCTTCTACCAGCACATGGGCACCGCCAGCTCCCATTGGGCGGTGGTTTGGCTGCTCCCAGCTCAATGTCAGGCTCTCTCTCACCTTGGGCATGTCACTGCTGGCCAGCCTGACAGATGGGACTTAGGCACTTAGCTCCCCTGGCAAATGCTGCCCCCTCCCTCCCTCCCTCCCTCCCTCCCGGTGACCCAGCTCTCCTTACAAGCTCCTCTAGAACAGTGTCCTGCCTGTATAAACCAAACACACTTGCTTGGGCGGACACAGGGAGCCTGGTCGGAAAGGTGCTGCAAGCAGCCAGCCCTCCTGAAGGGGTAAGCTAGAGGGGTCTATGGCACTTTTAGCCCACTATCTGTATCCTCTCTAGAGCAAGACACGAGGGGCTGTGAATGAGGCCACGGCAGCTGCTGACATGGGAGCCCAGCTCAGGTCTGTGGGTCAGTGTCTCACCCTGCCTTGGGCGACACTGCCCAGTCACTGCGGAGCCACGTTCTGTCTGTCCTAGCCCCCCCCCCCCACCACAGCAAACGGCCTTCCCATGCATGCCCTCCCTGCGCAGGCACTAACCTCTCACACTTGCCGTCTGGCACTACCCGGAGGCGTTCCGGGGTGCCCCCTCTGGTCGGTGGACTGTGCTCTCTCATCGCTGAGACACATGCTCACAGGACATGGACACACACAGCCATGTGACACTGCACGTGCCGCCCGCAACACACACACGAGATTCAGACACTCCCACTGCAGCCTGGCCCCAGGACAGGCAGAACACCCACAATCAGAGACTTCCTACAAGTGGGCACAAGCCACCTCCTCCCAAGACTCCCTGGGAGATGAGCAACCCCCCCCTCCGGCTAAGCAATTCTACAGGAGCTCCCGGTTCCAGTGGGATGCAGTGTAGACAGACACAGGACTGGAGGTGGAAACGAGACGGGGATGACACTGGGGGTTAGCGCTGGGGAAGACGCTCACAGACACTAACAAACTGCCCTTGTCTGGTGAGAAACTTTTCCTCCCCTCGAGCCCAGCCCAGCTCTACTCCCCCCCCCCCCCCGTCTCCTCTCAGCACGGCTCCCTCCTCCCCCCATCGGGGAAGGGTGCTTAGGTGGACAAGAGCTGGGCACTGTCTGGTGCTGCAGACGGGATGGAGAGTGGGGGGAAGGGTCCTCCTGAGGTGTTGTGGGGTGGAAACAGAAGTGCAGCCACTACCTCAAGAGAGGGGTTTATGGGCTGGATGGCTAGGAAGGCAGTCCAGGCCAGGGTCAGATGAGCCCAGAGCCAGACAGCAAGGGGGCAAGAAGGCCGACAGGATGGGGACAGGCTCACAGCTGATGTTTATTCCTGACACATGATTCGCTTTCGGCCTCGTGCTGGTGCAGGTCACCCCAGGAAGCCGTGTTCTGCCTCTGCTAGTGGCCAGCAGAAGCTGTCTCACCAGAGTCAGTGCAGGGAGGAGCACCAGTCAAAACTGCACCTTGCCTCACCCCACCTGTGTCCTACAGGGAGCCAGGCTCTGGGGCGACGCTACACCCAGACAAATCTGCCTTCTGAGGCTGGGTGCTGCAGCCAGTGAAGACATGGGCACGCCGAGGTTCTCTTCTCAGCCACTGGCCACCTCCTGAGTGAACGGCTCCAGCCTGAGACCCCCAGACGCTGCGGGGCATGGAGCAGCTGCCAGAAACAGCCAGCCAGAGCGACAGGCCTAAGGAAAGGCCTGGAAAAGAGAAAAGGTCCCAAGAGGAGGGTGAAGACAGCAGAGGCAGCATCCCTGTGCTGCCCACAAGAGAGACAGTATCTGCGGAAAGCCCTGCCCGGTCTCCAGTGCCAGGGTCAATCCCCCCAGCAATGCCAGGACACAGCGGGCCGCTGTGGAGGGAGAGGCTGGGCCCTCAGTGCGGTGCGGGGGATAGAACCAACCAGACAACGGAGTTAACTGAACCTGGGGGGGAAGGAGGGGGAAGTGTTCTAGTCTCTACGGGAAAGGGTGATGCACAGAGGGGGAGGGGTGCGTGTGCAGATGGGGGGTGGAGGGGAGGAGAGGAAAGGACCCACCTGGTCTGCTACCAAACGGCGAGAGTGCCCCCGATCCCTCCACGTGACAAAAGCAGAGTCAGAGAGAGTTACCTGATGAAAAGCTAGGATGAAGAGGAGAGAAACAGACGGGTCAGGGCCCCGGCACTGGTGCCCCCCGATGGGAGCACGGATTACCCCAGCACTGGCTCCATCATCTCCCCCCAAAAAGGGAAGGGGTACATAGACCCAGAAGGGAAGAGGTAACAGGAAGTGCTGAGGGCAGCAGGGGGAAGGGGCCTGGGAAAATCATGACTGAAACCCCACCCTAACCCCTTGCTGCACCCACAGAAGTGGGAACAACGTGACCTGGCTCTGGGGCACACAGGGACAGCCAAGGGAAGGGGACAGACATTCCTGCCACAGGGGAATGAATGTCTGTTAGAGCTACACTGCTCCCCAAATCCCTCACATGCCCCCAGGCTCTGCGCACTGACCCCTAGACACCCAAGCCCCCAGATCCAGACCCAAACCCTAAACGCTGCCACCATCGGAGGGTGCCATCAGGGGAAAGCCTGGGGCACAGAAGGGACGGTGCTTGATTTAAAAACCACTAGGGAAGCACCACATCTCCTGCACATCATCCACACATCCCTGGAGCATGCATCTCTACTCCCTCCTTGCTGAACCCAGGTCCCTGTGATGTTTAGAACGGGACTGCTCCCTCTCCGACACGTCAGTTCATCTGGACACATGGCACCGGGAGCACCGAAGGCCCAAGCCCCGTGAACTCAGGGGACACCCCTCCAAGCACAGCGCAGGGATGAACCCTACAGCAAACCGAGCCACCTCCCGACCCTCCCCTGCAGCGACTGCGGACTCACCAGGCCAGCCAAACCACAACTGCCCAGCAGTCCTCATGCTGCTTGGCCCTGCCCACGCCTCACTAGCCCACGGGCCCCTCAGGCCCCTGTCCCTGCCCACGCCTCACTAGCCCACGGGCCCCTCGGGTCCCCGTCCCTGCCCACGCCTCACTAGCCCACGGGCCCCTCGGGTCCCCGTCCCTGCCCACGCCTCACTAGCCCACGGGCCCCTCAGGCCCCTGTCCCTGCCCACGCCTCACTAGCCCACGGGCCCCTCAGGCCCCTGTCCCTGCTCATGCCTCACTAGCCCCACGGGCCCCTCAGGCCCCTGTCCCTGCTCACGCCTCACTAGCCCACGGGCCCCTCGGGCCCCTGTCCCTGCCCACGCCTCACTAGCCCCACGGGCCCCTGGGGTCCCCGTCCCTGCCCACGCCTCACTAGCCCACGGGCCCCTCAGGCCCCTGTCCCTGCCCACGCCTCACTAGCCCACGGGCCCCTCAGGCCCCTGTCCCTGCCCACGCCTCACTAGCCCCACGGGCTCCTCAGGCCCCTGTCCCTGCCCACTTCTCACTAGCCCACGGGCCCCTCGGGCCCCTGTCCCTGCCCACGCCTCACTAGCCCCACGGGCCCCTCAGGCCCCTGTCCCTGCCCACGCCTCACTAGCCCACGGGCCCCTCAGGCCCCTGTCCCTGCCCACGCCTCACTAGCCCACGGGCCCCTCAGGCCCCTGTCCCTGCCCGCGCCTCACTAGCCCACGGGCCCCTCAGGCCCCTGTCCCTGCCCACGCCTCACTAGCCCATGGGCCCCTCGGGTCCCCGTCCCTGCCCACGCCTCACTAGCCCACGGGCCCCTCAGGCCCCTGTCCCTGCTCACGCCTCACTAGCCCCACGGGCTCCTCGGGTCCCCGTCCCTGCCCACGCCTCACTAGCCCATGGGCCCCTCAGGCCCCTGTCCCTGCCCACGCCTCACTAGCCCCAAGGGCCCCTCAGGCCCCTGTCCCTGCCCACGCCTCACTAGCCCCACGGGCTCCTCGAGTCCCCGTCCCTGCCCACGCCTCACTAGCCCCACGGGCTCCTCGAGTCCCCGTCCCTGCCCACGCCTCACTAGCCCCACGGGCTCCTCGAGTCCCTGTCCCTGCCCACGCCTCACTAGCCCCACGGGCTCCTCGAGTCCCCGTCCCTGCCCACGCCTCACTAGCCCACGGGCCCCTCAGGCCCCTGTCCCTGCCCACGCCTCACTAGCCCACGGGCCCCTCAGGCCCCTGTCCCTGCTCACGCCTCACTAGCCCCACGGGCCCCTCGAGTCCCCGTCCCTGCCCACGCCTCACTAGCCCACGGGCCCCTCAGGCCCCTGTCCCTGCCCACGCCTCACTAGCCCCACGGGCCCCCGTCCCTGCCCACGCCTCACTAGCCCACGGGCCCCTCTGGCCCCTGTCCCTGCCCACGCCTCACTAGCCCCACGGGCTCCTCAGGCCCCTGTCCCTGCCCATGCCTCACTAGCCCCACGGGCCCCTCGGGTCTCCGTCCCTGCCCACGCCTCACTAGCCCACGGGCCCCTCAGGCCCCTGTCCCTGCTCACGCCTCACTAGCCCCACGGGCCCCTCGGGTCCCCGTCCCTGCCCACGCCTCACTAGCCCACGGGCCCCTCAGGCCCCTGTCCCTGCTCACGCCTCACTAGCCCACGGGCCCCTCAGGCCCCTGTCCCTGCTCACGCCTCACTAGCCCCACGGGCTCCTCAGGCCCCTGTCCCTGCCCACTTCTCACTAGCCCACGGGCCCCTCGGGCCCCTGTCCCTGCCCACGCCTCACTAGCCCCACGGGCCCCTCGGGTCCCCGTCCCTGCCCACGCCTCACTAGCCCACGGGCCCCTCAGGCCCCTGTCCCTGCTCACGCCTCACTAGCCCCACGGGCTCCTCAGGCCCCTGTCCCTGCCCACTTCTCACTAGCCCACGGGCCCCTCGGGCCCCTGTCCCTGCCCACGCCTCACTAGCCCACGGGCTCCTCAGGCCCCTGTCCCTGCCCACTTCTCACTAGCCCATGGGCCCCTCGGACCCCTGTCCCTGCCCACGCCTCACTAGCCCCACGGGCCCCTCAGGCCCCTGTCCCTGCCCACGCCTCACTAGCCCACGGGCCCCTCGGGCCCCTGTCCCTGCCCACGCCTCACTAGCCCACGGGCCCCTCAGGCCCCTGTCCCTGCCCATGCCTCACTAGCCCACGGGCCCCTCAGGCCCCTGTCCCTGCCCACGCCTCACTAGCCCACGGGCCCCTTGGGTCCCCGTCCCTGCCCACGCCTCACTAGCCCACGGGCCCCTCAGGCCCCTGTCCCTGCCCACGCCTCACTAGCCCACGGGCCCCTCAGGCCCCTGTCCCTGCCCACGCCTCACTAGCCCACGGGCCCCTCGGGTCCCCATCCCTGCCCGCGCCTCACTAGCCCACGGGCCCCTCAGGCCCCTGTCCCTGCCCACGCCTCACTAGCCCCACGGGCTCCTCAGGCCCCTGTCCCTGCCCACGCCTCACTAGCCCACGGGCCCCTCAGGCCCCTGTCCCTGCTCACGCCTCACTAGCCCCACGGGCCCCTCAGGCCCCTGTCCCTGCCCACGCCTCACTAGCCCACGGGCCCCTCAGGCCCCTGTCCCTGCCCGCGCCTCACTAGCCCCACGGGCTCCTCGGGTCCCCGTCCCTGCCCACGCCTCACTAGCCCACGGGCCCCTCAGGCCCCTGTCCCTGCCCACGCCTCACTAGCCCCAAGGGCCCCTCAGGCCCCTGTCCCTGCCCACGCCTCACTAGCCCCACGGGCTCCTCGAGTCCCCATCCCTGCCCACGCCTCACTAGCCCCACGGGCTCCTCGAGTCCCCGTCCCTGCCCACGCCTCACTAGCCCCACGGGCTCCTCGAGTCCCCGTCCCTGCCCACGCCTCACTAGCCCCACGGGCTCCTCGAGTCCCCGTCCCTGCCCACGCCTCACTAGCCCCACGGGCCCCTCAGGCCCCTGTCCCTGCCCACGCCCTCACTAGCCCCACGGGCCCCTCGGGTCCCCGTCCCTGCCCACGCCTCACTAGCCCCACGGGCCCCCGTCCCTGCCAGCGCCTCACTAGCCCCACGGGCTCCTCAGGCCCCTGTCCCTGCCCACGCCTCACTAGCCCACGGGCCCCTCAGGCCCCTGTCCACGCCTCACTAGCCCCACGGGCTCCTCAGGCCCCTGTCCCTGCCCACGCCTCACTAGCCCACGGGCCCCTCAGGCCCCTGTCCCTGCCCACGCCTCACTAGCGCACGGGCCCCTCAGGCCCCTGTCCCTGCCCACGCCTCACTAGCCCCACAGGCCCCTCGGGCCCCTGTCCCTGCCCACTTCTCACTAGCCCACGGGCCCCTCAGGCCCCTGTCCCTGCCCACGCCTCACTAGCCCCACGGGCCCCTCAGGCCCCTGTCCCTGCCCGCGCCTCACTAGCCCCACGGGCTCCTCAGGCCCCTGTCCCTGCCCACGCCTCACTAGCCCACGGGCCCCTCAGGCCCCTGTCCCTGCCCACGCCTCACTAGCCCACGGGCCCCTCAGGCCCCTGTCCCTGCCCACGCCTCACTAGCCCACGGGCCCCTCGGGTCCCCGTCCCTGCCCACGCCTCACTAGCCCCACGGGCTCCTCAGGCCCCTGTCTCTGCCCACGCCTCACTAGCCCCACGGGCTCCTCGGGCCTCCGTCCCTGCCCACGCCTCACTAGCCCACAGGCCCCTCAGGCCCCTGTCCCTGCCCACGCCTCACTAGCCCACGGGCCCCTCAGGCCCCTGTCCCTGCCCACGCCTCACTAGCCCACGGGCCCCTCGGGTCCCCGTCCCTGCCCACGCCTCACTAGCCCACGGGCCCCTCAGGCCCCTGTCCCTGCCCACGCCTCACTAGCCCCACGGGCTCCTCAGGCCCCTGTCCCTGCCCACGCCTCACTAGCCCCACGGGCCCCTCAGGCCCCTGTCCCTGCCCATGCCTCACTAGCCCCACGGGCCCCTCAGGCCCCTGTCCCTGCCCACGCCTCACTAGCCCCACGGGTCCCTCAGGCCCCTGTCCCTGCCCGTGCCTCACTAGCCCCACGGGCTCCTCGAGTCCCCGTCCCTGCCCACGCCTCACTAGCCCCACGGGCTCCTCGAGTCCCCGTCCCTGCCCACGCCTCACTAGCCCCACGGGCTCCTCAGGCCCCTGTCCCTGCCCACGCCTCACTAGCCCCACGGGTCCCTCAGGCCCCTGTCCCTGCCCGCGCCTCACTAGCCCCACGGGCTCCTCGAGTCCCCGTCCCTGCCCACGCCTCACTAGCCCCACGGGCTCCTCGAGTCCCCGTCCCTGCCCACGCCTCACTAGCCCACGGGCCCCTCAGGCCCCTGTCCCTGCCCACGCCTCACTAGCCCCACGGGCCCCTCAGGCCCCTGTCCCTGCCCACGCCTCACTAGCCCCACGGGCTCCTCGAGTCCCCGTCCCTGCCCACGCCTCACTAGCCCCACGGCCTCCTCGAGTCCCCGTCCCTTCCCACGCCTCACTAGCCCCACGGGCTCCTCGAGTCCCCGTCCCTGCCCACGCCTCACTAGCCCACGGGCCCCTCAGGCCCCTGTCCCTGCCCACGCCTCACTAGCCCCACGGGCCCCTCAGGCCCCTGTCCCTGCCCACGCCTCACTAGCCCCACGGGCCCCCGTCCCTGCCAGCGCCTCACTAGCCCCACGGGCTCCTCGGGTCCCCGTCCCTGCCCATGCCTCACTAGCCCAGGGCCAGCTCCACGGGCTCCTTGGGCCCCCATCCCTGCATACAGCCAGGACTTCACACATAGCCCTTGACTTTGGAGCCTTCTCTTCCCAGGCCTACGTACCTTGTGGCACAGGTGGCAAGTGCCAGCTAACACTCAGGGTTTTGGTACAAGCAGGTGATGGAGCAGCCGTGAGGTATGTGTGTGTCAGGGTAACTGTGGGAGGGGACTTCGGGGGGCCCTGTGATACAGCTTAGAGGCTGGGGGAGCCATAAGAGTGAGCTGTGGGGGAGTGTCTGGAGGGTTACTGGGGAAAAGACAAGTGACCTGTTTGCCCATGTCCATGCAGGGTAGGTGTGCGCGCTCAGCACCAGAAGGTTTTGCCTCAGCGGTACCTGTAGGGGACCATGTCCCAACGCCCCCTGGAGTGACCGAGCTACATAGGGAACTCCCTGGTCCATCTCTCCCCAGTTCCTTCTTGCCAAAAGCCACAACAGGGGAGGGAATGGTGTTAAATGGACGTGAGCAACGTCTCAAAGAACAGCAGTTACAGAAACACGTCCCTGCCCTTTCTTCGTCCAGCGCTTGCTCATGCACATTCAATGTAGGTGACCCCAAGCAGTATCTGCGGAGGCGGGTAGGAGTTTCCTTCAGCTTTCTTTCTGGTCTCCTGTTCATGCACATGCCCTGCCGAATGCCATGTCTCCTCTGGCCTGCTGCGTAGCACAGTGGTGGAACATGAGCATATGGACTGAGGTCCACGTTGCAGCCGTACAGATGTTGGCGATTGGGATATTCACCAGGATGGTGGGTGAAGTGGCTTGCGCGCTGGTGAAGTGCGCCTTGTGCACGGCAAAGGTTAGACATCATAGCACATGGTGATGCATAGGGTGATCCATCTGGAGAGCCACTGGGAAGAAACCAGAAGATTTTTCATGCATTCTGTGAAGGCTGCAAAGAGCTGAGAGGATGTATGGAAGGGTCTCATGCACTCCAGGTAAAAGGCGAGCGCCTGCCTAACGTCCAAGGCATGGAGGCGTCTCATGTGGTTTAGGATAGCGGATGGGTCAGAAGATGGCCTGGACCAAATGGAAGGCTGAAAACACCTTAGGGAAGAAAGCAGCTTACCTGAACCTCACCCTTAAAAATTGCGTAAGGCAGTTCCAAGGTGAGTGTCCGAAGCCTGGATACCCTCCTGATCCATGCCATGGCTACCAAGGCCACCTTCGCAGACAAATGACAGAGAACACAAGGCCAGTGGCTCAAATAAAGGACCTGTCAGCCGAGACAGAACCAGATTTGAGTCCCACTGGGGAAGAGGAGGAAAGTTTGTGGAAAAAGCCTCTCTAGGCCTTTCAGGAATCTAGCCGTGAGGTCATGGAGAGTACAGCTCGGCTCTGAAATGGAGGGTAAAAGGCCGCAATGGAAACTGTGGTTACGTGGTCTCTGATCGAAGAAAAAGCCAGACCTGAGTGCTTCCAGGTAGTCCAATATTGTCTGCAGGGGGGCGTTAACTCCCTTCTGCTCCACACAAACCAAGAACTGGGTCCATTTTGCCATGTAAACAGAAGACGTAGAGCAGAGGTTCTCTGTGGCAGCTCTGGGGGCCAGGGCTAGGGTACATCACCCACTGCGGCTGTGGGGAGAGGAGCTAACCAGTGTTGTGGAGAGGTGGGGTTTCCTCCCAGACGAGGAAGAGCAGCTCACAGGAGGGCTGCAGGGAGCCTTAGAGCAGCCACGACCAGGGCAGCAGCACGCACCTGGAGGCTGGGAGGCAGCAAAGGACTAAGTGAGGGGGTGACTGGGGACTCTGGGGGCTCCAGGGGTGAGTGAGGCTAGTGCTGGTGGCAAAGCGAATACTGGAGGGGGGCTGGGGGCGAGGCTAGTACTGGAGAGCTCTACGGGATGGGGAGCTTTAAGAGGCAGCAGGCTGACACTAGAGGGCACTGGAGACTCCAGGGTGGGAAGCTGGCACTGGGGGAGGGCTGGGTGCAGTGGGGCTCTGGAAACAGGAGGCTGGCACTGAGGGGTCTGGTGGCGGGGGCTCTAAGAGGTGGGAGGCTGGCACTGGGGGGGTTGGACGCAGGGGAATCTGGAATCTGTGGCTGGCGCTAGGGAGTAGTGGAGGGACTTCTAGGGGTTAGGGCTGGCGCTGGGGGCTCAGAGGGCTAGGGTTTGTGGTCCCCAGAGCCACCACAAACAGCTGGCTTCAGCTGCTGCAGCCACCCGCCACACAGCGACTACCAGAGCTGAAGCCGGCTGTTCACTACAGCTCTGGGAGACGGGGCTTTTGGAGGACCAGTAACATTTTATTTTCATATTTGCATATTCATTGTTGAATATGATGAATATGCAAATATGTAATTAAAATGTTACCAGTCCGCCAAAAGTTTGTGAATAGGTTTGCCTGCCCACAGTATAAAGGGTTGGGAACCACTGGCATAGAGGGCTTCCTGCTCCCCAAAAGGACGAGCACACCTGTTACTGTGGGTTTAACATGCCATGAAGGTTCAGGTGCAGCAGTCGGCCCTGGTCCTGCGAGAGACGGTCCGGGCAGGCTGACAGCAGCCACGGCCACCTCTCCAGCAGGCCGACAAGGGTGCCAAGCTAGTGCTGATGAGACTGGGCAGATGTGATGAGGGTTACTGCACTGAATCCGGCCTGATCTTTGGCAGCATCTTGCCAACCAGAGGAAAAGGTGGAAAGGCATACATGAGACCCCCCTGACCAAGGCAGGAGAAAGGCGCCCTGCAGGGAACCCTCCTCTAGCCCCAGCTGGGAGCAGAACAGAGGACACTTCACATTCGGCCTGCTAGCAAACAGATTGACTCGGGGAGAGATCCCCATTCGTGGAAGAACCTGCAAGTCAGGCGAGAGGAGAACCGCCTGCTCAGGTCACCTGCCACGGTGCTCTTGGCTTCGGGGAGGTGACAGGCCTCCAGGGATATACTGTGTCTGACGCAAAACTCCCAGAGAGCGTGTGCCTCCTGCCAGAGGGCTGCAGAGCGGGTCCCTCTCTGCCTACGGATATAGAACACTGTCCGTGAGGACCCTGACCATCCTGCGTGACAGGTGCGGGAGGGACACTTTGCACGCCCTGCGTACTGCCCTGAACTCTTTGACATTTACATGCAGACCCACCTCTGCAAGGCTCCACATTCCCTGCGTCTACAACATGCCAAGGTGCGCCCCTCAACCCCGATCCGAGGCATCACACACCAACTCCAGATAGTGCCATGGCTGCCAAAACGCAATTCCTGCCAAGATGCTGGCCACTGCCATCCACCACCACGTGTGTGTGGATGGTCCCCGATCTGTCCAGTGGATGCTATGCTGGGGGGGTAAACCGACACCAACCACAGCTGCAGAGGTAGCAAAGTGAGTCTGGCAAAGAGCACAGCAAAGGAGCATGATGCCACGTGGCTGACACTCGGAAATGAGGCTCACGAGCAACTCAAACCTGTCTGGAGCTGCTACTGAGTCCGATGAACTCGACCCTCTGAGCTGGAACAGACGCAGACTTTTCCTTGTTTGGCAGGAGACCCAGCTGCTAACCCATGTCCGACAAGAGAGCACCATCCCGACAGGCCTCTGACCAGCCAGCTGAGGTTGGGCAACTCCTGGACCCCCTTGTGTCTCAGGTACGCTGCCATTACTGACATACGTGTGGCGAACGCCCTGGGGGCGTAGCAAGGTCGAAGGGAAGGACAGCAAACGGGCAATGATTTGCACCTACCGTGAACCTCAGGAAGCACCTGTGTCCCTGAAGAGCACGATGTGAAAGTACGCTTCCTTGAGGTCGAGGGCAGCGTACCAATCCCCCGGACCCAGGTCAGGGATGGTCGAAGCCAGAGAGACCATGCAAAACTTGAGGCTCCAGAGATGGCAGTTCAGACCTCACAGGCTGAGAATGGCGTTTAGGACATCTTGGCTTTTGGGATTAAAAAATAACGGGAATAAAAGCCCCAGTTTCTGTATTGGAGTGAGACCTCCTGCACCACTCCCCCACATCCTGTGCGAGAAGGGTGTTGTAAGAAGGGTCCCTGAAGAGGGATGGGGAAGGTGGGTGGAAAGTAGGAGGGAGAGGAGAGCTGTAAAGTATAGCCATGCTCTATTATGGTCAGGACCCAGCGATCCAAGGTAAAGGCCCTCCAAGTCAAGAGGTAGGGCAGAGGCGGGATGAAAACACAAGAGAAGGTTCTGGCTTGAGAGGGCGCACCCTTAGAAAGAGTGCTTGCCTGTGGGTTTGGGGCAGGTAGAGTGGCCGACGGAGGTTGCCTGTCCTGCTTCCTCCTGCATAGCTTAGACCTTCCTTGGGCTGGGTCTTGCTGAGGACAGGCCCCACGGGATTGAGAGGAAGGGGTTTTAAGCTCCTCCTCTTTGTTCCGAGGACATACTACTCCAGAGTCTTCAGAGTGGCTCTAGAGTCTTTCAGAGCATGCAGTTTAGGGTCTGTGTTCTCTGAGAACAGTGCCTGGCTGTCGAATGGGAGGTCCTGACGCGAGCTCTGGGCTTCCATGGACAAGCCCGAGAGCAGGAACCAGACTGACCAGCACATGGAAATGGCTGAGGCCATGGATCAGACTGCTGAGTCAAATGCTGCTCTAGCTGCCACTGCCCCTTCCTCTACCAGCACCCTGAACGCCTTCCTGGGGTTCTCCAGTAGAGAGGACTCAAACTGAGCCATTGATTGCTTCCTGCTCCACTTTGTGGGAATCACCAAAGACTCTTGGTGTCAAGACGTCGGCACTCCACACATCAGATCATTGGTCTTGCGGAGCTAAAGACAACTCCATCAGCAGTGCCTTTGGCACAACGTCTCTCTCCTTCCAGGTCCTAGGGCAGAAGGACCTACAAATGCAGCATGTCTCGCTGCTCTGGCCCTCCCGCAAACAGTGGAGGGTCGCACAGACCAACACTATCAACTGTAACTATGTAAACCTGTTTACTCTTGGAAAGAGGGAAACAGCAAAGATCACTACAGCTCTGCTGGAGCATTTCTAAGCACCATCACTGGTGGCAAGAAGGAACTGGAGAGGGAGGGGCTTGGAAGCGTCCCACGTAGCATGGCGCGTGCGCCACTCCAGGGGCACTGGGACCTGGTCCCCTACAGATACTGCTGGCACCAGTGCACGTGGCGAGCGTGCACACTGACGCTGCATGGACATGAGCAATCTCTCGAAGAAAGTGCTTTATTGTGGAGCTGCTCAAAGCCAGGGCAGAAGGGATGGGGCATCCAGATGGCATCACCTCACCCTAAACGCCATGGACCCAAGAAATTCCCACCGCTCTGGGCCCCTCTCAGCCTTTGTCCCCTGGAGGGGGAACTGACTCCCAGGCCTGCTTTAAGGACCCTGTAAGGGGGCACTGGCCCCCTCAGCCTGTAAGCATGATGCTCCTATGTCCCCAAGGGGCAAGAAGTCTGTGCCCTCCCAGTCCTAGCCCTGCTCTCTGGCAATTTCTCCAGGTCCTGTGCATGCTGTGGTGGCAAGTGCGTGTGTGTCTCCTCCTTTCTCTTTCTCCCTCCCCCTCCCCGCAGCGTGGCCATCCCTCTGGCTTCCCCCAGCACTAGCCTGCCCGCGGGACAGACGGCAGACGAGATGGGATGGGAAATGGAGACACGGAAAAGAACAATGACATTGTAATTTCCACCTGAGCGTCGAGCAGGCGTTTCCGGGGTTCGGAGACGTCGTGGGCGCCCGAGTGATCCCTGCGCAGCTCCTCCTCCACCAGCATCAACCTGCAGGGACAGGCTTCACTGGAGTCAATCCGGGCTCCCGCGGGGGGAGGCCAAGGGTCCCTGACAGCTCACGCCCAGGGGGCAGGGGGGAGGTTGAGCAGGTCCCTGGGGGGCAGAGGCCACAGCAGGTACCTAGGGGAGGCAGCTCCCAGAGGGACTCTTCCCTCCTGGCCTGATCTCATCAGGGATCTGCCTAAAATCCTGCGATACACTTCACAGTCCCCAGGTGTGCTGGGGGCCTCATGACAAGACCTTGTGATCCCCATCTCCCCATACATGCCAGGGACCCTTGGCCTCTGCCATGAGCCGCCCCCCAGGCGTGCCAGGGACCCTGTGACCCCCCAACATGTGCCAGGGACCCCACGGCCCCCACCTTCCCCGCACATGGCCAGGCCCAGGTGACCCTGCCGAAAGGCCCCGCCGCTCCGATCCGCCCCTCACCTGCCAATGATGCTCTTGATCTGTGAGTCCTTCTCCACCTGCTGCTGGCGTAGCCGCTTCTCACTCTGCTCCAGCCGCTGCTGGTACTGCAACAGGATCTTGCTGGTCTGCTCCTCCTGCGACATGAGGCGTCGCTCATACTCCTCCAGCTTGCGGTTCGACATGTGCAGTCGCTCCTTCAGAGAGTGGATCTCCTCCTCGTATTCCTTCACCTGCAGGGAAAGGCAGTGTGAGGGCCACGCCCGGCACCAGGCCGGAGTTTGGGGACCGTACGGGCAGCTGCCTGGGCTCTCACCCGGTCCAGCCGGCTCTCATCCATGGACTTGGAGTACTCCTTCAGCTTGTACTCCTCACGCTCAATGTGGGAGCTCTCAATGTCAGCCGACAGGTGCGGCATGTTAGAGACCCAGGCCACTGTGCGCTCCGAGGCCGGCATGACGGGGTTCAGCGTGGAAGGTGTGTGGGAAGGCTGCAGGGAAAAAGCATGGACTGAGACCCCTTCCCTGACCCAGAGACTCCCCCACCCTCCCTGTGGCGGGCACTGCAACACAGACCAGTGCCTCAGCATGACGGTCAGCCGCCCACGCCGAGCAGGACTGAGCTCCCGGCTGCCCTCCCTTTGTACCCCTCTCAATCTGGTACCATCTGCCCCCCCTTTGTACCTCTCCCGACCTGGCCCCATCTGCCCCCTCACTGCCCCCCTTTGTACCTCTCCCGACCTGGCCCCATCTGCCCCCTCATTGCCCCCCTTTGTACCTCTCCCAACCTGGCCCCATCTGCCCCCTCACTGCCCCCCTTTGTACCTCTCCCGACCTGGCCCCATCTGCCCCCTCATTGCCCCCCTTTGTACCTCTCCCAACCTGGCCCCATCTGCCCCCTCACTGCCTCCCTTTCTACTTCTCCCCACCTGCCCCCTCACTGCCCCCCTTTGTACTTCTCCCCACCTGGCCCCATCTGCCCCCTCACTGTCCCCCTTTGTACCTCTCCCGACCTGGCCCCATCTGCCCCCTCACTGCCTCCCTTTCTACTTCTCCCCACCTGCCCCCTCACTGCCCCCCTTTGTACTTCTCCCCACCTGGCCCCATCTGCCCCCTCACTGCCCCCCTTTGTACTTCTCCCCACCTGGCCCCATCTGCCCCCTCACTGCCCCCCTTTCTACTTCTCCCCACCTAGCCCCATCTGCCCCCTCACTGCTCCCCTTTGTACCTCTCCCCACCTGACCCCATCTGCCCCCTCACTGCCCCCCTTTGTACCTCTCCCCACCTGACCCCATCTGCCCCCTCACTGCTCCCCTTTGTACCTCTCCCCACCTGACCCCATCTGCCCCCTCACTGCTCCCCTTTGTACCTCTCCCCACCTGCCCTATCTCCCCACTCCCTGACACCCCTCCCTTCCCTTCCTGCCCTCCCCACACCTGCTTGGTAATGGTTGGCTTGAGCGCCGAGGGCGTCTCCTTGGTGACGGACTGCTGCCGGGTGCGGGCTGGCCCGTAGGTGGGCTCGGGTGACTGCAGCAGGTTGCCGCTGGAGGGCCGAGGCTTCTGCGCAGCACTGACGGTCAGCTGCTGGGACTTGCCGCGCTGGAGCGGGGGCTGGGGCTGGGATGGGGGCTGCGGCTGGGGCCCGATGGTGATCTGCGGAGGGGAGAGCATGTTCTGCAGGTTCTCCTGCAGCGAGAGCTGGCGCTTGGTGAACTCGGAGCCCTGGCGGGTGAACTCGTCGCTGTAGCTGTGGCTGTGGATGATGTGCTTGCTGGCAGACAGGTCCTCGCTCTTGCTGTAGCCGTGGAAGGGGGCGAAGGTGTCGGGATTGCCCTCGGCGGGGCGGTGCGAGGGAGCTGCGGAGGGCCCGTCGGAGGCCATGTGAAAGAGAGGGTTCTGGAAGGAGAGGGGCACCCGCAGCTGCTGGGCAGCGGCCCCGTCGGTGGTGACCCCCATGTGGCTGAGGCGGAGGCCGGCGGCGATGCTGGAGCCGCTGCCTTGCGAGAGGCGGCTGGGCCGCAGTCCCATGGCAGCAGTGATGGAGGCCTGGCTGCTGTTCAGCATGTCACCCACGCTCTGCAGGTTGGAGACGCTGTTCATGCGGCTGTCCTGCAGGTCCAGCATAGAGACACTCTTGTTGACGCTCAGCATCTTCTGGTCGGGCTCTGTGATGTCTGAGCTGCTGGTGCAGTAGGCGGGCGAGGAGCGGGCCAGGGGTGGGCGTGTCACGAAGAACATGTCCTTGGAGCCCTTCTCCTTGGTGGGCGAAGGCAACCGGGTCATGTCCATGGAGCTGGGGGCAGAAGAGACAAGTGGTCAGGGCTAGGCCCAGTGCTCCACAGAGGGTGGAGAGAGAAGGGGGCCAAAGAGATGAGGGCATCAGTGAGCAACCCTGGAGTCGGATGGGGGGAGAGGTGCCAGCCCAGGAGTCCTGGGGAATGGGGGTGTTGGTGAGCAGCCCTTGGGGGGAGCAGATGAGGAGGGGGTGCCAGGAAATGGAGAAGTTGATGAACACCCCTAGACCAGGGCCTCCAGGTGATAAATGACGGTGCAGTCTCTGAGCAGATCAGCTGTGAGGCTAACCTAGTGAGGAGGGCTTTAAAATGAGGTCCCACAGGGACAGGTGACCAAAACCCACAGGGAAGTGAAAAAACATGAGACCTGGGAAATGGATCAGAAATTGGGGGGTGCACGGGCTGTTATAGTAGGATCAAGAAGTGACATGGCAGAACTGGGGAGCAAAATCAAATCAGTATCTAGTTATCTGTATCCAAATGCAAGAAGTGTGGGGAATAAGCAGGAAGAACTTGAAGTGCTGGTAAAGAAACACAACTCTGACTTGGTAGCACAGCAGCTTGGTGGGATAATACACTTGACTGAAATAGTGGGATGGAAGGGCACAGCTTGCTCAGGCAGGGAAAAGGGAGGAGGTGTTGCCTTCTACATTAACAACTAGAAGTTTTACCCGGCATCACTCGGGTCCTTAACTCCAATAATGTTTGTTGTTCTTCATTTAAATCATGGTTCTGGGGCAGGGCTGAGGATGAGAGGTTCAGTGTGCAGGCTGCCCTGGAGAAAGAGGACTTTCCAGCCCGGTCTCACTGCAACAGCTTGGGGCCAGGTGAAAAGCACCCTTCTATGGCCACTGCAGCTCCAGCAGGCACTGCTGTGCGAGAGTGGCATGTCCATGTTCATCTGCCCCCTGCGCTCCGCAGAAAGACAGGGATGTAGCAAACGGGGCACTTTTCCCTGGCTCCCTGACCAAGGGGAGCAGCCAGTAATGTTCCCGTATGAATGTTCCTTGAAGGGCATCTGGAGGGTAGGAGGCTTGGAGCTGGGACAGTCCTGGATGTCTCCTTTCACCAGCCTGGTGATTCGTGGGCAGGGCTTGCCTAAGGTAGGATAAGAGGAGGCAACCTACCAAATTTGGTAGTCCTAAGTCTTACTGTTTAGGAGGAGTTTTTGAACAAACGGATGGACAGACAGACTCACTCAGTAACGGACAAACAAACTCTCTCAACTATATTGCAGATGTATACACTGGGCTGAGGTTGAGGTGGATGTAGGAGACAGACTTGTTGAGACTCTCTGGGTTAGGTTAAAAGGGGTAAAAACAAGGATGATGTCATGGGAGAGCTCTGTTACCCCCTAGCCAAGAAGAAGAGGTGGATGAGGCTCTTTTTACACTAACAAAATCATCCAAAGCACAGGACTTAGTAGTGATGGGGGATTTCAACTATGCAGACATCGGATGGGCAAATAACACAGCAGGACACTGATTATCCAACAAGTTCTTGCAATGTAATGGAAATATTTCTTATTTCAGAATGTGGAGAAAGCTACTGGGGGGAGAGGCTGTTCTAGATTTGATTTTAACTCGGGATGTTAGTGTGGACCCGTTTACATGATCAACCAAAAAGCCTGGTAGGACAAGAACTTAGGTCAGACATTGGAAAAACCTTCCTACCTGTCAGGGTGGTCAAACACTGGAATAAATTGCCCAGGGGGGTTGTGGAATCCCCATCTCTGGAGATGTTGAAGAGCAGGTTGGACACACACCTGTCAAGGATGGTCTAGACGGTGCTGGGCCCTCCCGTCAGGGCAGGGGACTGGACTCGATGACCTCTCGAGATCCCTGCCAGTCCTAGTATTCTATGATCCTTTCCCAAGGGTGGCGGAGGTTCTCTCTCAGCTCCCTGCATGCAGACTTTGCAGGGGCCCCCGAAGGAGGGAAAAGGCCCAGCCTGGCACTCCCCAGGCCTCAGGCAGAGCCAGCTTTGAGCAGGGCAGCCCCCCAGGCCATGTGCAGGGCAAGGAAGGGAAATGACAGAGCTGCTCCACAGCAAGAAGGGGGGGAGGCAGTGTGCCATGCCGTCTCGGGCCAGGACTTACCTGTTCAGGCCCCGCACCATGTAGGACTGGAGATCCACAGAGCTGCAGGAGGAGCAGAGGCAGCAGTTAGCACTGGGCAGCCCCTACCTGGGAGAGTGCGGGAAGCTGGAGAGGTCGCTGAGGGGCTCACCTGTTGAGGTCCCGCATCATGTAGGACTGCATGTCGGAGGAGGGACCCCGCAGAATGAGGGGCTTGGTTTGCAGCCGCTCCCCCTGGTGACTTGGCTGCCGCTGGATGTGCGGGTTCCTGAGGGCGACACTGATGTCGTTGAGCAGCCGAGGCAGGGGGCCCAGCTTGATCAGGGCTTCCTGGGGCCAGATGCACAAAGATGGGGAGGGGTGAACATGAGACCTGGGATCCCTGCTCCCCTCCCAGATCCGGGAGAGCGCCCAGGTGTCCTGGCTCCCAGCACTCCCCAGCTCCAACCCACCAGTCCCCACCCCCCTCCCAGAGCCGGGAGAGCGCCCAGGTGTCCTGGCTCCCAGCACTCCCCAGCTCCAACCCACCAGTCCCCAATCCCCTCCCAGAGCCGGGAGAGAGCCCAGGTGTCCTGGCTCCCAACATTCCCCAGCTCCAACCCACCAGTCCCCACCCCCCTCCCAGAGCCGGGAGAGAGCCCAGGTGTCCTGGCTCCCAGCACTCCCCAGCTCCAACCCACCAGTCCCCAATCCCCTCCCAGAGCCGGGAGAGAGCCCAGGTGTCCTGGCTCCCAACATTCCCCAGCTCCAACCCACCAGTCCCCACCCCCCTCCCAGATCCGGGAGAGCGCCCAGGTGTCCTGGCTCCCAGCACTCCCCAGCTCCAACCCACCAGTCCCCAATCCCCTCCCAGAGCCGGGAGAGAGCCCAGCTGTCCTGGCTCCCAACATTCCCCAGCCCCAACCCACCAGTCCCCACCCCCCTCCCAGAGCCGGGAGAGAGCCCAGGTGTCCTGGCTCCCAACACTCCCCAGCTCCAACCCACCAGTCCCCACCCCCCTCCCAGAGCTGGGAGAGAGCCCAGGTGTCCTGCCTCCCAACACTCCCCAGCTCCATCCCACCAGTCCCCACCCCCCTCCCAGAGCTGGGAAAGTGCCCAGATGTCCTGCCTCCCAACACTCCCCAGCCCCCCCCCCCCAGCTCTAACTCACCAGTCCCCACCCCTCCCAGAGCTGGGAAAGTGCCCAGATGTCCTGCCTCCCAACACTCCCCAGCCCCCCCCCCAGCTCTAACTCACCAGTCCCCACTCCCCTCCCAGAGCCGGGAGAGAGCCCAGGTGTCCTGGCTCCCAACACTCCCCAGCTCCAACCCACCAGTCCCCACTCTCCTCCCAGAGCCGGGAGAGAGCTCAGGTGTCCTGGCTCCCAACACTCCCCAGCTCCAACCCACCAGTCCCCACCCCCCTCCCAGAGCTGGGAGAGAGCCCAGGTGTCCTGCCTCCCAACACTCCCCAGCTCCATCCCACCAGTCCCCACCCCCCTCCCAGAGCTGGGAAAGTGCCCAGATGTCCTGCCTCCCAACACTCCCCAGCCCCCCCCCAGCTCTAACTCACCAGTCCCCACCCCCCTCCCAGAGCTGGGAAAGTGCCCAGATGTCCTGGCTCCCAACACTCCCCAGCCCCCCCCCCCAGCTCTAACTCACCAGTCCCCACTCCCCTCCCAGAGCTGGGAAAGTGCCCAGATGTCCTGCCTCCCAACACTCCCCAGCCCCCCCCCCCAGCTCTAACTCACCAGTCCCCACTCCCCTCCCAGAGCCGGGAGAGAGCCCAGGTGTCCTGCCTCCCAACACTCCCCAGCTCCAACCCACCAGTCCCCACCCTCCTCCCAGAGCTGGGAAAGCGCCCAGATGTCCTGCCTCCCAACACTCCCCAGCCCCCCCCCCCAGCTCTAACTCACCAGTCCCCACTCCCCTCCCAGAGCCGGGAGAGAGCCCAGATGTCCTGCCTCCCAACACTCCCCAGCCCCCCCCCCCAGCTCTAACTCACCAGTCCCCACTCCCCTCCCAGAGCTGGGAAAGTGCCCAGATGTCCTGCCTCCCAACACTCCCCAGCCCCCCCCCCCAGCTCTAACTCACCAGTCCCCACTCCCCTCCCAGAGCTGGGAAAGTGCCCAGATGTCCTGCCTCCCAACACTCCCCAGCCCCCCCCCCAGCTCTAACTCACCAGTCCCCACTCCCCTCTCAGAGCTGGGAGAGAGCCCAGGTGTCCTGCCTCCCAACACTCTCCAGCCCCCCCCAGCTCTAACTCACCAGTCCCCACTCCCCTCCCAGAGCTGGGAGAGAGCCCAGGTGTCCTGCCTCCCAACACTCCCCAGCCCCCCCCCCCAGCTCTAACTCACCAGTCCCCACTCCCCTCCCAGAGCTGGGAGAGAGCCCAGGTGTCCTGCCTCCCAACACTCCCCAGCCCCCCCCCCCCCAGCTCTAACTCACCAGTCCCCACTCCCCTCCCAGAGCTGGGAGAGAGCCCAGGTGTCCTGCCTCCCAACACTCCCCAGCCCCCCCCCCAGCTCTAACTCACCAGTCCCCACCCCCCTCCCAGAGCTGGGAAAGCGCCCAGATGTCCTGCCTCCCAACACTCCCCAGCCCCCCCCAGCTCTAACTCACCAGTCCCCACCCCCCTCCCAGAGCTGGGAGAGAGCCCAGGTGTCCTGCCTCCCAACACTCCCCAGCCCCCCCCCCCAGCTCTAACTCACCAGTCCCCACTCCCCTCCCAGAGCTGGGAGAGAGCCCAGGTGTCCTGCCTCCCAACACTCCCCAGCCCCCCCCCCCCAGCTCTAACTCACCAGTCCCCACTCCCCTCCCAGAGCTGGGAGAGAGCCCAGGTGTCCTGCCTCCCAACACTCCCCAGCCCCCCCCCCAGCTCTAACTCACCAGTCCCCACCCCCCTCCCAGAGCTGGGAAAGCGCCCAGATGTCCTGCCTCCCAACACTCCCCAGCCCCCCCCAGCTCTAACTCACCAGTCCCCACCCCCCTCCCAGAGCTGGGAAAGCGCCCAGGTGTCCTGCCTCCCAACACTCCCCAGCCCCCCCCCCAGCTCTAACTCACCAGTCCCCACTCCCCTCCCAGAGCTGGGAGAGAGCCCAGGTGTCCTGCCTCCCAACACTCTCCAGCCCCCCCCAGCTCTAACTCACCAGTCCCCACTCCCCTCCCAGAGCTGGGAGAGAGCCCAGGTGTCCTGCCTCCCAACACTCCCCAGCCCCCCCCCCCAGCTCTAACTCACCAGTCCCCACTCCCCTCTCAGAGCTGGGAGAGAGCCCAGGTGTCCTGCCTCCCAACACTCTCCAGCCCCCCCCAGCTCTAACTCACCAGTCCCCACCCCCCTCCCAGAGCTGGGAGAGAGCCCAGGTGTCCTGCCTCCCAACACTCTCCAGCCCCCCCCAGCTCTAACTCACCAGTCCCCACTCCCCTCCCAGAGCTGGGAGAGAGTCCAGGTGTCCTGCCTCCCAACACTCTCCAGCCCCCCCCAGCTCTAACTCACCAGTCCCCACTCCCCTCCCAGAGCTGGGAGAGAGTCCAGGTGTCCTGCCTCCCAACACTCCCCAGCCCCCCCCCCCAGCTCTAACTCACCAGTCCCCACTCCCCTCCCAGAGCTGGGAGAGAGTCCAGATGTCCTGCCGCCCAACACTCCCCAGCCCCCCCCCCCAGCTCTAACTCCCCAGTCCCCACTCGCCTCCCAGAGCTGGGAGAGAGTCCAGGTGTCCTGCCTCCCAACACTCCCCAGCTCCATCCCACCAGTCCCCACAGCCCGGCGCCCAGCCGCATGTCGGAAGCCCTCGTACCTTGCTGAGCTGGGGCATGACCTCCCAGAGCAAAGCATGCAGCGTGGAGAGCTCACGGCCCAGGTCGATGTAGCCCTCAAAGCTGCTGCTGTTGGTCAGGGTGTCAAGGTTGGAGATCTCGTAGAGGAACTGCTGCATGCTGGCCCATTCCAGCTCCAGGAACTCATTCATGAACGCCATGTATTCCTCCTTGCTGCCGAACCTAGCGTAGGGTGGGGGTTGAGTCGGGGACAGCACTCCCACGCCATTCATCTCCCCCCTCCCAGGCTGCCCACTCCAGCTCTTGCTGAACTTCCTGCTGATGCTGCCGGGGAAGAGGAGTCCAAGGAGGACAGCACCCCACACAATACCCAGCCCCCTCTGTGCAGCTGAGCTGAGTCAGCACCCCAAGGCAGCGGACACAGGACTCATTCTCCAAACCCATGCTGTCCCCAGAGGGCCTGCCCATGGCACAGCTCTCACTTGCTGAAGTTGGCCAGGTTCTGGATGACCTTGGCGATGAGGGTCAGCGTGCGGGACGTCTGGTCGTCTGGATACTCCTGCATGAGGCCAAAAAGGCTGGGCGACATGACAGCCGGGCACAGGAAGCGCAAGAAAAGTGAGGCACTGATCAGCCGGTCAGCGATGTCCTCGCGGCCCCTCTCCGCACAGCGCAGCCGCCATGAGGCGAACACCTCCTTCAGCTCCCGCGGGAACACGCTGTGGGAGACCGGGGTTGTCAGTGCCCTGGACCTCGTACAACCCCCGAGCCCATACACCCGCCCTCCCTCCCCCCAGCACAGACCTCCTCCAGCTCCCGCGGGAACACGCTGTGGGAGACCGGGGCTGTCAGCGCCCCCAAGCTGTACGTCCCCCCCGAGTCCATACGCTCCCCCAAACACGGACCCCCCTCTGCTCCCGTGGGAACATACTGCAGGGAGACCGGGGCTGTCAGCGCCCCCAAGCTGTACGTCCCCCCCGAGTCCATACGCTCCCCCAAACACGGACCCCCCCTCTGCTCCCGTGGGAACATACTGCAGGGAGACCGGGGCTGTCAGCGCCCCCAAGTCGTACGTCCCCCCCCGAGTCCATATGCTCCCCCAAACACGGACCCCCCTCTGCTCCAGTGGGAACATACTGCAGGGAGACCGGGGCTGTCAGCGCCCCCAAGCTGTACGTCCTCCCTGAGTCCATACGCTCCCCCAAACACGGACCCCCCCTCTGCTCCCATGGGAACATACTGCAGGGAGACCGGGGCTGTCAGTGCCCCCAAGTCGTACGTCCCCCCCGAGTCCATACGCTCCCCCAAACACGGACCCCCCTCTGCTCCCGTGGGAACATACTGCAGGGAGACCGGGGCTGTCAGCACCCCCAAGCTGTACGTCCCCCCCCGAGTCCATACGCTCCCCCAAACACGGACCTCCCCTCTGCTCCCGTGGGAACATACTGCAGGGAGACCGGGGCTGTCAGCGCCCCCAAGTCGTACGTCCCCCCCCCCCGAGTCCATATGCTCCCCCAAACACGGACCCCCCCTGCTCCCGTGGGAACATACTGCAGGGAGACCGGGGCTGTCAGCGCCCCCAAGCTGTACGTCCTCCCCGAGTCCATACGCTCCCCCAAACACGGACCCCCCCTCTGCTCCCGTGGGAACATACTGCAGGGAGACCGGGGCTGTCAGCGCCCCCAAGTCGTACGTCCCCCGCGAGTCCATACGCTCCCCCAAACACGGACCCCCCTCTGCTCCCGTGGGAACATACTGCAGGGAGACCGGGGCTGTCAGCACCCCCAAGCTGTACGTCCCCCCCGAGTCCATACGCTCCCCCAAACACGGACCTCCCCTCTGCTCCCGTGGGAACATACTGCAGGGAGACCGGGGCTGTCAGCACCCCCAAGCTGTACGTCCCCCCCGAGTCCATACGCTCCCCCAAACACGGACCTCCCCTCTGCTCCCGTGGGAACATACTGCAGGGAGACCGGGGCTGTCAGCGCCCCCAAGCTGTACGTCCTCCCCGAGTCCATACGCTCCCCCAAACACGGACCCCCCCTCTGCTCCCGTGGGAACATACTGCAGGGAGACCGGGGCTGTCAGTGCCCCCAAGTCGTACGTCCCCCCCGAGTCCATACGCTCCCCCAAACACGGACCCCCCTCTGCTCCCGTGGGAGGATACTGCAGGGAGACCGGGGCTGTCAGCGCCCCCAAGCTGTACGTCCCCCCCGAGTCCATACGCTCCCCCAAACACGGACCCCCCTCTGCTCCCGTGGGAACATACTGCAGGGAGACCGGGGCTGTCAGCGCCCCCAAGCTGTACGTCCCCCCCGAGTCCATACGCTCCCCCAATCACGGACCCCCCTCTGCTCCTGTGGGAACATACTGCAGGGAGACCGGGGCTGTCAGCGCCCCCAAGCTGTACGTCCTCCCCGAGTCCATACGCTCCCCCAAACACGGACCCCCCTCTGCTCCCGTGGGAACATACTGCAGGGAGACCGGGGCTGTCAGCGCCCCCAAGTCGTACGTCCCCCCCGAGTCCATACGCTCCCCCAAACACAGACCCCCCTCTGCTCCCGTGGGAACATACTGCAGGGAGACCGGGGCTGTCAGTGCCCCCAAGTCGTACGTCCCCCCCGAGTCCATACGCTCCCCCAAACACGGACCCCCCTCTGCTCCCGTGGGAACATACTGCAGGGAGACCGGGGCTGTCAGTGCCCCCAAGCTGTACGTCCTCCCCGAGTCCATACGCTCCCCCAAATACAGACCCCCCCCTCTGCTCCCGTGGGAACATACTGCAGGGAGACCGGGGCTGTCAGTGCCCCCAAGCTGTACGTCCTCCCCGAGTCCATATGCTCCCCCAAACACGGACCCCCCCTCTGCTCCCGTGGGAACATACTGCAGGGAGACCGGGGCTGTCAGTGCCCCCAAGTCGTACGTCCCCCCCGAGTCCATACGCTCCCCCAAACACGGACCCCCCCTCTGCTCCCGTGGGAACATACTGCAGGGAGACCGGGGCTGTCAGCGCCCCCAAGTCGTACGTCCTCCCCGAGTCCATACGCTCCCCCAAACACGGACCCCCCTCTGCTCCCGTGGGAACATACTGCAGGGAGACCGGGGCTGTCAGTGCCCCCAAGCTGTACGTCCTCCCCGAGTCCATACGCTCCCCCAAATACGGACCCCCCTCTGCTCCCGTGGGAACATACTGCAGGGAGACCGGGGCTGTCAGCGCCCCCAAGTCGTACGTCCTCCCCGAGTCCATACGCTCCCCCAAACACGGACCCCCCCTCTGCTCCCGTGGGAACATACTGCAGGGAGACCGGGGCTGTCAGTGCCCCCAAGTCGTACGTCCCCCCCGAGTCCATACGCTCCCCCAAATACGGACCCCCCTCTGCTCCCGTGGGAACATACTGCAGGGAGACCGGGGCTGTCAGCGCCCCCAAGTCGTACGTCCTCCCCGAGTCCATACGCTCCCCCAAATACGGACCCCCCTCTGCTCCCGTGGGAACATACTGCAGGGAGACCGGGGCTGTCAGCGCCCCCAAGTCGTACGTCCTCCCCGAGTCCATACGCTCCCCCAAACACGGACCCCCCTCTGCTCCCGTGGGAACATACTGCAGGGAGACCGGGGCTGTCAGTGCCCCCAAGCTGTACGTCCTCCCCGAGTCCATACGCTCCCCCAAATACGGACCCCCCTCTGCTCCCGTGGGAACATACTGCAGGGAGACCGGGGCTGTCAGCGCCCCCAAGTCGTACGTCCTCCCCGAGTCTATACGCTCCCCCAAACACGGACCCCTCCTCTGCTCCCGTGGGAACATACTGCAGGGAGACCGGGGCTGTCAGCGCCCCCAAGTCGTACGTCCTCCCCGAGTCTATACGCTCCCCCAAACACGGACCCCCCTCTGCTCCCGTGGGAACATACTGCAGGGAGACCGGGACTGTCAGCGCCCCCAAGTTGTACGTCCTCCCCGAGTCCATACGCTCCCCCAAATACGGACCCCCCCTCTGCTCCCATGGGAACATACTGCAGGGAGACCGGGGCTGTCAGTGCCCCCAAGTCGTACGTCCTCCCCGAGTCCATACGCTCCCCCAAATACGGACCTCCCCTCTGCTCCCGTGGGAACATACTGCAGGGAGACCGGGGCTGTCAGTGCCCCCAAGTCGTACGTCCTCCCCGAGTCCATACGCTCCCCCAAATACGGACCCCCCTCTGCTCCCGTGGGAACATACTGCAGGGAGACCGGGGCTGTCAGTGCCCCCAAGTTGTACGTCCTCCCCGAGTCCATACGCTCCCCCAAATACGGACCCCCCCCTCTGCTCCCATGGGAACATACTGCAGGGAGACCGGGGCTGTCAGTGCCCCCAAGTCGTACGTCCTCCCCGAGTCCATACGCTCCCCCAAATACGGACCCCCCTCTGCTCCCGTGGGTGGCAGGGACACCTCTGACCTCCAGAGTTCTCCGCATCCCTCCACAGGGCAAAGCATTTGTTCAGCTCCAGCCTGAACTAGAAATGCCTCCTCCCCCTCTGGGCCACCCTCCCACTTCCCACCATCTCCCTGCCACTCCGAGCAGTGTGAGCGGTTAACCCGGCAGAGCCACACCCACCAGTGCGAATTGACGACCTTGCAGAGTGCCAGCTCACAGCACATCCGCAGGTTGGCCTGGTGGTCCGGCAGGGTGGACGAGGAGCATTTCATGGGGTCCACTTCGCAGTTCTCCTCTGACTCGTACAGCGCCCGGATGAACTCACCTGCAGGTTGGGGGGCAGAGAGCTAGTGGGGCAGGGAGGGGGGCAGGCTAGACACTGCCCTAGGAACCAGCTCCTACCACTCTGCACACCCGTGCTAGCCATCGGGGCCTGGAGCTGCTGCACCAGCCTCTCCAGAAGCCAGATGGAGGGAGCTGCCAGCTCCAGTCTGTCCCAGGGCCAGGGCCAGCTCTTGGGCTGAGTATCACACCCCATCTATGGGCTGGGTACGGGGCTCAAAAACCACCACCCCTGCCTCCCAGCAAGCAGGGCACATGCTCAGGACCCAGCCTCCCCACCAGCGCCCCACCCACACCCGCCTGCACTCACCAATGGCATCCTTGAGGTATTTCTGGCCAATGAGTTTCAGATACTCCTCGATGGCTTTCGTGGCCAGGGTGTTCTCCCGGAAGATCAGGTGCTCCCGGTCTATGAACCGATCCACCTCCGTCATGGCCATGTCCGAGAGGAAATCCTGCAGGGGTCATGCCCGGGCTGGTTAGCAAGGGGACCCACACCCACAGCTCCCTTCCCTCCCCATGTCCGACAGGGCCTGAGAGGCATTCTGCCCTCCGAGGCTCCCGCTGTCCTGTACCTTGGCTTTGCCAGTGCTCTGCAGGATGTGCACCAGCGCACAGGCCACCTCCTCCTTGCTCTTGACGCTCAGCACCGGCTCCAGCACAGCGCACAGCATGCGGTAGTTGTTGGTCACGTACTCGGCGAACTCCTTGTACAGCTCCATGGGCAGGATGCTCATGGTCTGGAAGCGGCTCTTGACACGCACTGCGGGGCAGCCGGCCTTGCTCTTGCTGGTGCTGGGCTGGCTGAGTGGGTACCACTGCTCGGCAAAGTGGCGCCCAGTCACGCTAGCGATCGGGATGCTGACCATGCCCACATAGTTGCTCTTGTCCTTCTTGCGCTTCTTGTCCGTGTCCTTGTAGAGATGCAGGCGGATGGTGCGCACAGCGGGCAGGTTGTTGAACTCGAAGTGCTCGCCCCAGAAGACATTGTCCGTGCGCATCTTGCTGGTGGTGCGGGCGTAGAGCATGTCATCCAGGCACAGCTCGCAGTAATAGCGCTTCTTGGGGGGCAGGTCCCGCGCCTCAATGATCCACAGCTTCAGCACATTATCCACACGCCGGCTGTTATCCTGTGGGCACGGGCAGATGAGGGAGGGGGGCTGCGTGTTACCCTGGGGGGACTGGGTCAGAGGGGGCTGGGTCTTACCCTTGGGGGCACAGGGAATGGGACGGGAGGCTGGCTGTTACCTTGGGGGATCTGGGTGTTAGACGGGGGTCATGGGGTGAGCCAAGGCAGTTGGTAGTTACCCGAGGGGGGGAACAGGGACGAGATAAAGGAGCTGGGTGTTAGACGGGGGACCTAGGGGTGAGACAAGGCGACTGGGAGTTACCCACGGGGGGTACACGGATGAGATGAGGGAGCTCGGTGTTACTCTCACATGCACAAGGGTCAGATAGGGTTGTGCTGGGTGTTACTCTGGGAGCTCAGGGTTCAGACGGGGGGCTGGGTGTTACTCTGGGAGCTCAGGGTTCAGACGGGGGGCTGGGTGTTACTCTGGGAGCTCAGGGTTCAGACGGGGGGCTGGGTGTTACTCTGGGGGCTCAGGGTTCAGACGGGGGGCTGGGTGTTACTCTGGAGGCTAAGGTTAAGACGGGGGGCTGGGTGTTACTCTGGGGCTCAGGGTTCAGACGGGGGGCTGGGTGTTACTCTGGGAGCTCAGGGTTCAGACGGGGAGGCTGGGTGTTACTCTGGGGGCTCAGGGTTCAGACGGGGGGCTGGGTGTTACTCTGGAGGCTAAGGTTAAGACGGGGGGCTGGGTGTTACTCTGGGGCTCAGGGTTCAGACAGGAGGCTGGGTGTTACTCTGGGGGCCCAGGGTTCAGACGGGGAGGCTGGGTGTTACTCTGGGGGCTCAGGGTTCAGACAGGAGGCTGGGTGTTACTCTGGGGGCTCAGGGTTCAGACGGGGAGGCTGGGTGTTACTCTGGGAGCTCAGGGTTCAGACAGGAGGCTGGGTGTTACTCTGGGGGCTCAGGGTTCAGACAGGAGGCTGGCTGTTACTCTGGGGGCTCAGTGTTCAGATGGAAAAGCTGGGTGTTACTCTGGGGCTCAGAGTTCAGACAGGAGGCTGGGTGTTACTCTGGGGGCTAAGGTTCAGATGGAGGGCTGGGTGTTACTCTGGGAGCTCAGGGTTCAGATGAGGGGCTGGGTGTTACTCTGGGGGCTCAGGGTTCAGACAGGAGGCTGGGTGTTACTCTGGGGGCTCAGGGTTCAGACAGGGGGCTGGGTGTTACTCTGGGGGCTCAGGGTTCAGACGGGGAGGCTGGGTGTTACTCTGGGGGCTCAGGGTTCAGACAGGGAGGCTGCGTGTTACTCTGGGGGCTCAGGGTTCAGACAGGGAGGCTGGGTGTTACTCTGGGGGCTCAGGGTTCAGACGGGCGGCTGGGTATTACTCTGGGGGCTAAGGTTCAGACGGGGGGGCTGGGTGTTACTCTGGGGGCTCAGGGTTCAGAGGGGAGACTGGGTGTTACTCTGGGGGTCAGGATTCAGACAGGAGGCTGGGTGTTACTCTGGATGCTCAGGGTACAGACAGGAGGCTGGGAGTTACTCTGGGGGTCAGGGTTCAGACGGAGGGCTGGGTGTTACTCTGGGGCTCAGAGTTCGGACGGGGGGCTGGGTGTTACTCTGAGGGGCTCAGCGTTCGGACGGAGCCTGGGTGTTACTCTAGGGGCTCAGGGTTCAGATGGGGAGGCAGGGTATTACTCTGGGGGTCAGGGTTCAGATGGGGAGGCAGGGTATTACTCTGCGGGCTCAGGGTTCAGACAGGAGGCTGGGTGTTATTCTGGCGGCTCAGGGTTCAGACGGGGAGGCTGGGTGTTACTCTGAGGCTCAGGGTACAGACAGGAGGCTGGGTGTTACTCTAGGGGCTCAGGGTTCAGATGGGGAGGCAGGGTATTACTCTGGGGGTCAGGGTTCAGATGGGGAGGCAGGGTATTACTCTGCGGGCTCAGGGTTCAGACGGGGAGGCTGGGTGTTACTCTAGGGGCTCAGGGTTCAGATGGGGAGGCAGGGTATTACTCTGGGGGTCAGGGTTCACACAGGGAGGCAGGGTAATACTCTGGGGGCTCAGGGTTCAGACGGGGAGGCTGGGTGTTACTCTGGGGGCTCCGGGTTCAGACAGGAGACTGGGTGTTACTCCGGGGGCTCAGGGTTCAGACAGGAGGCTGGGTGTTACTCTGGAGGCTCAGGGTTCAGACAGGAGGCTGGGTGTTACTCTGGGGACTCAGGGTTCAGACGGGGAGGCTGGGTGTTACTCTGAGGCTCAGGGTACAGACAGGAGGCTGGGTGTTACTCTGGGGGCTCAGGGTTCAGACGGGCGGCTGGGTATTACTCTGGGGGCTAAGGTTAAGACGGGGGGCTGGGTGTTACTCTGGGGCTCAGGGTTCAGAAAGGAGGCTGGGTGTTACTCTGGGGGCTCAGGGTTTAGACGGGGAGGCTGGGTGTTCCTCTGGAGGCTAAGGTTCAGATGGGGAGGCTGGGTGTTACTCTGGGGGCTCAGGGTTCAGACGGGGGGCTGAATATTACTCTGGGGCTCAGGGTTCAGACAGGAGGCTGGTTGTTACTCTGGGGGTCAGGGTTCAGACGGGTAGGCTGCGTGTTACTCTGGGGGCTCAAGGTTCAGCCGAGAGGCTGGGTGTTGCTCTGGGGGCTCACGGTGCAGATGGGGGTTGAGTGTTACTCTGGGGGCTCAGGGTTCAGACAGGAGGCTGGGTGTTACTCTGGGGGTCAGGATTCAGACGGGAGGCTGGGTGTTACTCTGGGGCTCAGGGTTCAGACGGGAGGCTTGGTGTTACTCTGGGGCTCAGGGTTCAGACGGGAGGCTGGGTGTTACTCTGGGGCTCAGGGTTCAAACGGGAGGCTGGGTGTTACTCTGGGGCTCAGGGTTCAGACGGGGGGCTGGGTGTTACTCTGGGGGCTCAGGGTTCATACGGGGATGCTGGGTGTTACTCTGGGTGCTCAGGGTTCAGACAGGAGGCTGGGTGTTACTCTGGGAGCTCAGGGTTCAGACGGGGGGCTGGGTGTTACTCTGGGAGCTCAGGGTTCAGACGTGGGGCTGGGTGTTACTCTGGGGCTCAGGGTTCAAACGGGAGGCTGGGTGTTACTCTGGGGGCTCAGGGTTCATACGGGGATGCTGGGTGTTACTCTGGTGGCTCAGAGTTCGGACGCGGGGCTGGGTGTTACACTGGGGGCTCACGGTTCAGACAGGAGGCTGGGTGTTAGTCTGGTGGCTCAGGGTTCAGACAGGGAGGCTGGGTGTTACTCTGAGGCTCAGGGTACAGACAGGAGGCTGGGTGTTACTCTCGGGGCTCAGGGTTCAGACAGGAGGCTGGTTGTTACTCTGGGGGTCAGGGTTCAGACGGGTAGGCTGCGTGTTACTCTGGGGGCTCAAGGTTCAGCCGAGAGGCTGGGTGTTGCTCTGGGGGCTCACGGTGCAGATGGGGGTTGAGTGTTACTCTGGGGGCTCAGGGTTCAGACAGGAGGCTGGGTGTTACTCTGGGGGTCAGGATTCAGACGGGGGGCTGGGTGTTACTCTGGGGCTCAGGGTTCAGACGGGAGGCTTGGTGTTACTCTGGGGCTCAGAATTCAGACGGGAGGCTGGGTGTTACTCTGGGGCTCAGGGTTCAGACGGGAGGCTGGGTGTTACTCTGGGGCTCAGGGTTCAAACGGGAGGCTGGGTGTTACTCTGGGGCTCAGGGTTCAAACGGGAGGCTGGGTGTTACTCTGGGGCTCAGGGTTCAAACGGGAGGCTGGGTGTTACTCTGGGGCTCAGGGTTCAAACGGGAGGCTGGGTGTTACTCTGGGGCTCAGGGTTCAAACGGGAGGCTGGGTGTTACTCTGGGGGCTCAGGGTTCATACGGGGATGCTGGGTGTTACTCTGGTGGCTCAGAGTTCGGACGCGGGGCTGGGTGTTACACTGGGGGCTCACGGTTCAGACAGGAGGCTGGGTGTTAGTCTGGTGGCTCAGGGTTCAGACGGGGAGGCTGGGTGTTACTCTGAGGCTCAGGGTACAGACAGGAGGCTGGGTGTTACTCTCGGGGCTCAGGGTTCAGACGGGGATGCAGGATATTACTCTGGGGGTCAGGGTTCAGACAGGGAGGCAGGGTATTACTCTGGGAGCTCAGGGTTCAGACGGGGGGCTGGATATTACTCTGGGGCTCAGGGTTCAGACAGGAGGCTGGTTGTTACTCTGGGGGTCAGGGTTCAGACGGGTAGGCTGCGTGTTACTCTGGGGGCTCAAGGTTCAGCCGAGAGGCTGGGTGTTGCTCTGGGGGCTCACGGTGCAGATGGGGGTTGAGTGTTACTCTGGGGGCTCAGGGTTCAGAGGGGAGGCTGGGTGTTACTCTGGGGGTCAGGGTTCAGACAGGGAGGCAGGGTATTACTCTGGGAGCTCAGGGTTCGGACAGGAGGCTGGTTGTTACTCTGGGGGTCAGGGTTCAGACGGGTAGGCTGCGTGTTACTCTGGGGGCTCAAGGTTCAGCCGAGAGGCTGGGTGTTGCTCTGGGGGCTCACGGTGCAGATGGGGGTTGAGTGTTACTCTGGGGGCTCAGGGTTCAGACAGGAGGCTGGGTGTTACTCTGGGGGTCAGGATTCAGACGGGGGGCTGGATGTTAATCTGGGGCTCAGGGTTCAGACGGGAGGCTGGGTGTTACTCTGGGGCTCAGAATTCAGACGGGAGGCTGGGTGTTACTCTGGGGCTCAGGGTTCAGACAGGAGGCTGGGAGTTACTCTGGGGGCTCAGGGTTCATACGGGGATGCTGGGTGTTACTCTGGTGGCTCAGAGTTCGGACGCGGGGCTGGGTGTTACACTGGGGGCTCACGGTTCAGACAGGAGGCTGGGTGTTAGTCTGGTGGCTCAGGGTTCAGACGGGGAGGCTGCGTGTTACTCTGAGGCTCAGGGTACAGACAGGAGGCTGGGTGTTACTCTCGGGGCTCAGGGTTCAGACGGGGATGCAGGGTATTACTCTGGGGGTCAGGGTTCAGACAGGGAGGCAGGGTATTACTCTGGGAGCTCAGGGTTCAGACGGGGAGGCTGGGTGTTACTGTAGGGGCTCAGGGTTCAGACGGGGAGGCAGGGTATTACTCTGGGGGGCAGGGTTCAGACAGGGAGGCTGGGTGTTACTCTGGGGGCTCAGGGTTCAGAGAGGGGGCTGGGTGTTACTCTGGGGCTCAAGGTTCAGACGGGTAGGCTGGGTGTTACTCTAGGGCTCAAGGTTCAGACTGGGATGCTGGGTGTTACTCTGGGGGTCAGGGTTCAGACGGGGATGCTGGGTGTTACTCTGGCGGCTCAGGGTTCAGACGGGGATGCTGGGTGTTACTCTGGGGGTTCAGGGTTCAGACGTGGGGCTGGGTGTTACTCTGGGGGCTCAGGGTTCAGACGGGGGGGCTGGGTGTTACTCTGGGGGCTCAGGGTTCAGACAGGAGGCTGGGTGTTACTCTGGGTGCTCAGGGTTCAGACAGGGGGCTGGGTGTTACTCTGGGGGCTCAGGGTTCAGACAGGAGGCTGGGTGTTACTCTGGGGGCTCAGGGTTCAGACGGGGGGCTGGGTGTTACTCTGGGGGCTCAGGGTTCAGACAGGAGGCTGGGTGTTACTCTGGGGGCTCAGGGTTCAGACAGGAGGCTGGGTGTTACTCTGGGGGCTCAGGGTTCAGACTGGGGGCTGGGTGTTACTCTGGGGGCTCAGGGTTCAGACAGGAGGCTGGGTGTTACTCTGGGGGCTCAGGGTTCAGACTGGGGGCTGGGTGTTACTCTGGGGGCTCAGGGTTCAGACAGGAGGCTGGGTGTTACTCTGACATGCGCATAGGGTAAACACGGGCTCATGGAGAACTGGGAGGTTGTGGATCGGCAGGCTGAACAGGCGCAGGCTGGGGTCAGTGCTGTGGTGCACCAGGGCTACGTCTACACTGGCCCCTTTTCCGGAAGGGGCATGTTAATTTCAGAGATCGCAATAGGGAAATCCGCGGGGGATTTAAATATCTCCCGCGGCATTTAAATAAAAATGTCCGCCGCCTTTTTCTGGCTTTTAGAAAAGCCGGAAATGAGCGTCTATACTGGCCCCGATCCTCCGGAAAAAGCGCCCTTTTCCGGAGGATCTTATTCCTACTTCAAAGTAGGAATAAGATCCTCCGGAAAAGGGCGCTTTTTCCGGAGGATCGGGGCCAGTGTCGACGCTCTTTTCCGGCTTTTCTAAAAGCCGGAAAAAAGCGGCGGACATTTTTATTTAAATGCCGCGGGGGATATTTAAATCCCCCGCGGATTTCCCTATTGCGATCTCTGAAATTAACATGCCCTTCCGGAAAAGGGGCCAGTGTAGACGTAGCCCAGGAGTGCTCTGTGGGCAAGTGCAGCGGATCTCCAGGCACAGGGTTTGGGGTGCTGAGGCCCTGGGGTAACGTGACTCCTGAGGAGCTGTGGGTGAGCAAGGAGGGAGATGGGGTACACATGATGAATGTGGAGGGGAGGAGGACAGATGGGTGCCCATGCTGCCATCCAGGGGTGCTGAAGCCAGCCTCCCACCCTTTAGCTCCGTCACCCATTACTCCCTGCCCCCACCACCTTGTTGGGTTTCACGGCCCGCTGTAGGTTCTCAATCCACTTGTCGCGCTCAGCAGCTGAGCGGCAGGCAAAGCATTTGGTGCCGGATGCCGTGGTGACCTGAAAAGGAGAGAATGGGGAGTGGTTGAGCAGGGCCACAAGTCCCTTCTGCATTCCCTGTCGAAGTGCCCAGCCATAAACCCCACTCCTCTTCAACCACCAGCTCCTACCCCCTCCCAGAGCCAGAACAGAACACAGGCATCCTGGCTCCTAGCCCCCTGCTCTGACCCACCAGCCCCCACTCCCCTCCCAGAGACGGGAGAGACCCCAGGAGTTCTGGCTCCTAGCCCCCTGCTCTGACCCACCAGCCCCCACTCCCCTCCCAGAGACAGGAGAGAGCCCAGGAGTCCTGGCTGCTAGCCCCCTGCTCTGACCCATCAGCCCCCACTCCCCTCCCAGAGACAGGAGAGACCCCAGGAGTCCTGGCTGCTAGCCCCCTGCTCTGACCCACCTGCCCCCACTCCCCTCCCAGAGACAGGAGAGATCCCAGGAGTCCTGGCTCCTAGCCCCTTGCTCTGACCCACCAGCCCCCACTCCCCTCCCAGAGACAGGAGAGACCCCAGGAGTCCTGGCTCCTAGCCCCCTGCTCTGACCCACCAGCCCCCACTCCCCTCCCAGAGACAGGAGAGAGCCCAGGAGTCCTGGCTCCTAGCCCCCTGCTCTGACCCACCAGCCCCCACTCCCCTCCCAGAGACGGGAGAGAGCCCAGGAGTCCTGGCTCCTAGCCCCCTGCTCTGACCCACCAGCCCCCACTCCCCTCCCAGAGACAGGAGAGAGCCCAGGAGTCCTGGCTGCTAGCCCCCTGCTCTGACCCATCAGCCCCCACTCCCCTCCCAGAGACAGGAGAGACCCCAGGAGTCCTGGCTGCTAGCCCCCTGCTCTGACCCACCAGCCCCCACTCCCCTCCCAGAGACAGGAGAGATCCCAGGAGTCCTGGCTCCTAGCCCCCTGCTCTGACCCACCAGCCCCCACTCCCCTCCCAGAGACAGGAGAGAGCCCAGGAGTCCTGGCTCCTAGCCCCCTGCTCTGACCCACCAGCCCCCACTCCCCTCCCAGAGACAGGAGAGAGCCCATGAGTCCTGGCTCCTAGCCCCCTGCTCTGACCCACCAGCCCCCACTCCCTTCCCAGAGACAGGAGAGAGCCCAGGAGTCCTGCTCCGACCCACCAGCCTCACTCCCAGAGCTGAGACAGATCCAGCGTCCGGGCTCCCAGCGCCTTGCCCTCCCGCCCCACACCGGTGCTAAGGCTGGGCACCTCGAAGCAGAACTCCTGGCCCAGGATGCTGCTATGCACGGGTTTGATGACAGAGTCCTCGTCCAGGTTGAGCTCCAGGGCCTCTGCAGCGCTGCTGGGACTGAGCAGTGACTCATGGGAGTGCGACTCCTTGAAGCTCTGCATGAGGCGGGCTCTGCAGGGGAGGGCAGCGGTGAGAGGGGAGCTGGCGGCCGGGGCTCGTGCCATTGGAGTGAGTCCCGTGCAGGGGGGCAAACACAGTGAATCCGGTGCCATGACACAAGCATGGGACAGGGAAAGGGAGGGAGGGGAAGACGACTGAGACATGGGCTCTGGAGCTGCTAAGGAGAGCGTGTGGGCAGCCAAGCTCGGGGGTCCTCTACTTCCCGGGGCGTGAGCAGAACATGCCAGACTGTGGCCATGGCATTGGTGAGACCACACAGACAGCTGGTGCCCGGGGCGGGGGTACCTGGGGGTTCAGCCTCGGGCCATGGGAGGGGCCCCCAGAGACAATTCTGCACTGCCAGGGGGGCTGGACCGCAGAACAAGAGAGAGAAAGAAAGCAAGAGTAAGAGACACACACTGGTTCCCTGAGTGGGAGGGGCCCCACAGGGTCACTGGGTGTCACCCAGAGGCTGTGACCCCAGGGAGATCCCATGGCATTTTCATACACATCACAGCAGGGCTGGGGGGCCAGCCCCATTACTCCCTTCCAGAGCAAGCAACTGAGGCACAGAGAGGGAAGGGATTTAACCCCCAAATCATACTAGTCTCTGGCAAAAGCCAAGGAGAGAACCCAGGAGACCTGGCTCCCAGCTCCGCCCCCACCTACTAGAACCCAACCCCCTCCCCTCCAGATCCTCCAAGCCAGGGAGAGAACCCAGGAGTCCTGGCTCCCTACCCACCTACTAGAACCCAACGCCCCTCCCAATCCTGCGAGCCAGGGAGAGAACCCAGGAGTTCGGGCTCCCCGCCCCTGTGGATACCACATGCTGGCGAGGACACACAAGGCAGCCCCCAGCTGGCGCAGGTGAGCAGCCGCCCCCAGCAGGTTATTTTTAGCCCCCAGGCTGCGTAAGCAGAGAGGCCCCTGCGTCTCCGGGAGGCAGCGACTCAGAGCTCGGCTGGGCTTGGCTCTGCCGTCACTGGAGTGGAGTGGGGGCGGGCGTCGCTAAAAATACTCACCCAGCCAGGCAGGGACAAGCCGGCAGTGGGCCTGGGGTGCCAGGAAGAGCAGGGGGCCCGGGGTGATCCCTTGCAGGGCACAGGAAAGGGACGGAGCCCAGCTGGAAGTGGGGCAGGCACAAAGAGGGGGAAGCCTAGGCAGGGTGGGGAGGCAGGTGTGCAAGGAAGGAGATGCCCAGGCTGGGGCAGAGGAGCCAGAGACATTGGAAATGGGGAAACCCAGGCTGGGGGAGCAAGAGATACAAGGGGGGGAAGGGCACCTGAGGACACTGTGGGAGAGCCAGGCTGGGGACAACAGGAGAAAGGAGAAAGGCGGGGGAGATTTCAAGACAGCTTCCCCCCACATGGCTGGGTCTGCAAAGGGGGGCAGATCATAAACCCACCCCATGCCTGCATTCAGCCTCCACCCACATGCCTGCCCCTCCTATACAGAGAGCCTGCACAGTCTACAGACCATGAGATGCAGCCACCTCTGGCCGGGGGCAATGGAACTCTAGAAATGGCAGAGTGAGAGAGGAGACAGGCAGGAGAAACTTGCACCCAGCAAATTCCCTGGCAAGGCTCCCGGGCCCTGGTGGGTTTCCTTCCCTCCTTGGAGCACAGCACCCCCTACCAATGCTCATCAGTGCGCACCCTACACCCCGACCCCCCTTCCCTTTTGGGGCACACTGGGATAGGACCATCTAGGATCACCCAGCCCCCCTTCCCCCAGTGATGTCTGCTCCCTGGCATCACACAGGCCAGACACCTATCCCAGAACAGTGCTCCCAGGCAATAAGCATGTGCACACGCACTGGGGCCACATCACAGCCACACACTGACATGCACATGAACCGGGGCCCCTGGGCCACCCAGGACGCTCCAGGCTGTGCCAGGCTCCGGCACCCAGAGAGCAGAATGGACGAGTCAGGCCAGAGCTGGGATCTGTGCCAAGCCGGATCCGGCTCCTGCTCCCGGCTCCCACCCACCATCTCCGGCTATAAACAGCTCCCGGCACCCAGCAGCACCACTTCCGCCTCCCAGCCCTCTTCCCCAGCTGGTTGTGCCCCACCCCCCCCCAGCTCCCCAAGCCCCCACTCTCATCCTGGCTGCCTCCCACATCCCCACACATGCCCCAACTGCTTCCCATGCCCCCACTCCTGCACCTCCCACTACCTCCCACTCCCCCACTCCTGCCGTAGCTCTCTCCTGCACCCCCACTCCCTCATCCCCACTGCTTCCTGCACCCTCATTCCCACCCCAGCTGCCTCCAGTACCTGCACTCCCACACCCCCATTCCTGCCGTAGCTCTCTCCTGCACCCCCACTCCCTCATCCTCACTGCTTCCTGCACCCTCATTCCCACCCCAGCTGCCTCCCGTACCTGCACTCCCACACCCCGACTCCTGCCGTAGCTCTCTCCTGCACCCCCACTCCCTCATCCCCCGTTTCCTGCACCCTCATTCCCACCCCAGCTGCCTCCCGTACCTGCACTCCCACACCCCCATTCCTGCTGTAGCTCTCTACTGCACCCCCACTCCCTCATCCCCCGTTTCCTGCACCCTCATTCCCACCCCAGCTGCCTCCCGTACCTGCACTCCCACACCTCCACTCCTGCCGTAGCTCTCTCCTGCACCCCCACTCCCTCATCCCCACTGCTTCCTGCACCCTCATTCCCACCCCAGCTGCCTCCCGTACCTGCACTCCCACACCCCCACTCCTGCCACAGCTCTCTCCTGCAACCCCACTCCCTCATCCCCCGTTTCCTGCACCCTCATTCCCACCCCAGCTGCCTCCCGTACCTGCACTCCCACACCCCGACTCCTGCCGTAGCTCTCTCCTGAGTCCTCCACTCCTGCATTCTCCACTGCCTCCTTCACCCGCATTCCCACCCCAGCTGCCTCCCATGCCTCCACTCCCACACCCCCACTCCTGCCACAGCTCTCTCCTGAGTCCTCCACTCCTGCATTCTCCACTGCCTCCTTCACCCGCATTCCCACCCCAGCTGCCTCCCGTACCTGCACTCCCACACCTCCACTCCTGCCGTAGCTCTCTCCTGCACCCCCACTCCCTCATCCCCACTGCTTCCTGCACCCTCATTCCCACCCCAGCTGCCTCCCGTACCTGCACTCCCACACCCCCACTCCTGCCACAGCTCTCTCCTGCAACCCCACTCCCTCATCCCCCGTTTCCTGCACCCTCATTCCCACCCCAGCTGCCTCCCGTACCTGCACTCCCACACCCCGACTCCTGCCGTAGCTCTCTCCTGAGTCCTCCACTCCTGCATTCTCCACTGCCTCCTTCACCCGCATTCCCACCCCAGCTGCCTCCCATGCCTCCACTCCCACACCCCCACTCCTGCCACAGCTCTCTCCTGAGTCCTCCACTCCTGCATTCTCCACTGCCTCCTTCACCCGCATTCCCACCCCAGCTGCCTCCCATGCCTCCACTCCCACACCCCCACTCCTGCCGTAGCTCTCTCCTGAGTCCTCCACTCCTGCATTCTCCACTGCCTCCTTCACCCGCATTCCCACCCCAGCTGCCTCCCGTACCTGCACTCCCACACCCCCACTCCTGCCGTAGCTCTCTCTTGCACCCCCACTCCCTCATCCCCACTGCTTCCTGCACCCTCATTCCCACCCCAGCTGCCTCCCGTACCTGCACTCCCACACCCCCACTCCTGCCACAGCTCTCTCCTGCAACCCCACTCCCTCATCCCCCTGCTTCCTGCACCCTCATTCCCACCCCAGCTGCCTCCCGTACCTGCACTCCCACACCCCCACTCCTGCCGTAGCTCTCTCCTGCAACCCCACTCCCTCATCCCCACTGCTTCCTGCACCCTCATTCCCACCCCAGCTGCCTCCCGTACCTGCACTCCCACACCCCGACTCCTGCCGTAGCTCTTTCCTGCAACCCCACCCCCTCATCCCCACTGCTTCCTGCACCCTCATTCCCATCCCAGCTGCCTCCCGTACCTGCACTCCCACACCCCCACTCCTGCCGTAGCTCTCTCCTGCACCCCCACTCCCTCATCCCCACTGCTTCCTGAACCCTCATTCCCACCCCAGCTGCCTCCCGTACCTGCACTCCCACACCCCCACTCCTGCCACAGCTCTCTCCTGCAACCCCACTCCCTCATCCCCACTGCTTCCTGCACCCTCATTCCCACCCCAGCTGCCTTCTGTACCTGCACTCCCACACCCCCACTCCTGCCACAGCTCTCTCCTGCAACCCCACTCCCTCATCCCCACTGCTTCCTGCACCCTCATTCCCACCCCAGCTGCCTCCCGTACCTGCACTCCCACATCCCGACTCCTGCCGTAGCTCTCTCCTGCAACCCCACTCCCTCATCCCCACTGCTTCCTGCACCCTCATTCCCACCCCAGCTGCCTCCCGTACCTGCACTCCCACACCCCCACTCCTGCCACAGCTCTCTCCTGAGTCCTCCACTCCTGCATTCTCCACTGCCTCCTTCACCCGCATTCCCACCCCAGCTGCCTCCCATGCCTCCACTCCCACACCCCCACTTCCCCACCCCCACTCCTGTACAACCCCTGCCTCCTGTGCCCCCACTCCTACCACAGCTGTCTCCCTCTCCCCACAGTGCCTCCCACACCTCATTCCTGTTCTGGCTACCTCACACACCCGCACTCCAGCCCCTGGCTGCTTCCCGTACCACCACCCTGCCCCAGATGCCTTCCACGCCCCCACTCACACCCCCCCCCCCCCGCTGCCTCCTGTGCCCTTTCTCCTGCTGTCCTCCCCCCACTGCCTCACACTCCCAACCCCCAATTGGCTGCCTTCTGAACTCCAATAGCCCCAGCACTGGCTGCCTCCTGCATTCCAATTGCCAGCCCCACGCTGGATGAGCTCCCCCACTCCCTCTTCCCCGCTGGCTGCCTCCTTCTACCCTCATCCCCCCACTGGCTCTTTCCAAACCCACTTTATCCCTGTTTTCACCGAATGCCCATCCCACACTCCTTTTGACCACCCCCTGGCGCCCTTCCTGCGCGCCCTGTTCCAGTTCAACCGCCTGGCTGCTTCCCCTCATTGCCAATCCCCTTCCTACTCTACACCCCCATCCCTCTCCCTGGTTACCTCCCTCCTGGACCTTCATGGGCTGCCTCCCCACACACCCCATACTCCGGGGTCCCTTTCTACTCTCACCTCAGTTCCCCTCACCTGGCTGCCTCCCCACACCCCTCATCCCCCCGGCTCCCTTTCTACCCCCTCCCCCATTCTCTTCACTGGCTGCCTCCCCACACCCCTCATCCCCCCGGCTCCCTTTCTACCCCCACCCCCATTCTCTTCACTGGCTGCCTCCCTACACTTCTAATACTCCCGGATCCCTTTCTACTCCCACCCTTGTTCCCTTCATTGGCTGCCTCCCCACACCTCTCATCCCCCTGGCTCCCTTTCTGCTCAGCTTCCTTATTCTCATCCCCGCCACCAGCTGCCTCACCTCCTGTATCCCACTCCCCCTGGCCAGCTGCCCCCTCCCCCCAATGCCCACTACCTTCCACTCCTCTTTCCTCCTTGCACACCATCTATCTCTGCATCCTTCCAACCCTTGGGTGTGGCCAGGTCACTGCTCCCACTTCTCTTCCCTCCTCACACTCCTTCCTTCCATAGGCCCAGCTCACCCTGCATGCTCTCCCCAGAACAGCACAGCTCTGGAAGGGATACAAGCAGCTCCAGAGAGGTGGCAGGAGGGCAAGACGCAGATTCCTCTTCTGCCAGCCCCAGAGAACAGACTGGAGGGACAGTCCCCAATCGAGGCCAAACCAAAGAGTTATTAACAAAGCCTTGCAGCTGTCTGCCCATCACGCCTGCTACAGATATGCTTGCTGGGTCTGTTAATATAGGAATCTTTTGAGATGCCGCTGCTTCTGGTGTGGGGCAGCTGCTCCCATGAGGAAGAGAGAGATGACCTTACGTGTGCCTGGAGCTGGGGGCCCCAGACTGGGCTTCTGCTTGAAGCTGCAGCGGTGCGTGAGGTGGGATGTGGACTAGGGATGTACAAGTGTAGTGTATTAACTGATTAACCGATAAGCAAAAGCTTATTGGTTAATGCTATAGACTACACGCATTTCCCCCATCTCCTTGCCAGTACATTTTTTAGCAGGCTGGCCGGCAGCCCAGCTCATGCCAGATCTGGGAGCTCAGACCACCCCTCTAGGCAGGGGCTGCAGCCACCCTGCACCACTGCCTCTTTATCAGAGGCAGCAGCACAGAGTGATAGCACAGGTCCACAAGGAGAGCTGGGTTTTAAATTGTCTCCCCTTGCAGACCAGCTCCCAATTGGCACCCTGTGATGCTGCAGTGCAGAGCGGCAGGGGTCTTCTTGGGAGTGAGGCCAGAGCGCACTGACTGCTGGCCCCGCCCCCAGGGACTACAGAATTGTTGGCTAACCGATAATTCATGAGGTTACCTGACTATTCCATTAACCGACATTTAACATCCCTCGTATGGACCGGGGCAGGACTCTCACCTGTCATGGTCGGCACTCCGGAACCGGGGCAGGATCTGGCGGAAGCTGCTGGTCCGGTCCAGTTTGGGCTGGCTCTTTGTCCGTTTGATGGAGCTCTTCAATCGCCGGCTCAGGAAGCCCTGCTGTGAGTGGGGAACAGAGTGAGATGGGGTGGGGAGGGGCTGGGAGCCAGGACTCCTGGGTTCCCTCTGGCTCTGGGAGAGGAATAGGGGCTCGTGGCTTGTGGGGATCTGAGAGCCATGAATGAGGAGTTCTAGCTCCCTCACTGGGAAAGGAATGAGGGCTCCCCGTCTTACCCACTTGACCCCACATCTTCTCAGAGAACAAAGGCACCTTGGTGTATTTAGGAAATTCAGGGTACCTGCACTGGTCCCCTGTTCTGCAGAGCCCAGCATGGCACAACTCAACACAGCAGCTGGCTGGCCAGGGCACGAGGCACACAGGACAGATCAGCAGGAAGAGGGGGAAGGAGCGTGCGTGAGTACGCGCATCTCAGTCCCTCTGTCAGGAGAGTGTGAATCCGGGGGGTGTGAATCTGTGAGTAGAGGTGCCCACATGAACGCAGCTCCACGTGTTCGTGAGCGAGTGACGGAGCATCTCCGTGTGTGTCAGGGCAGGGGAGGTCTCTCACCGAGGGTCGGAATGGGGGTGCCGGGGGTGCATCCATGTTGATGCTGTATTGCTTCCCTGCAGGGACGCTCTTCCTCCGGGAGCGGCTGACGTGATGATCTGAAAACAGGAGATGGGGTTACTATGCAGGGCTCAGAGCTCCACACTGGGTGCCCTGGCCCAGCCAAGACCCTGAAGGGAACCAATAAGAACAGCCATAATGGGTCAGACCAACAGTGTCCTGTCTGCCGACAGTGGCCAATACCAGATGCCCCAGAGGGAGGGAACAGAACCGGTAATCCTCACTTGATCCCTCTCCTGTCACCCACATCCAGAGAAAGAGAGGCTGAGGACACCATTTCTGCCCATCCTGGCTAATAGCCATTGATAGACCTAACCTCCATGAATCTAACTAGCTCTTTTTTGAGCCCTGTTGAAGTCCTAGTCTTCACCACATCCTCTGGCAAGGAGTTGTACAGGTTGACTGTGTGCTGAGTGAGGTCATCTGGTGACCCCTAATTCTTATATTGTGGGAATAAGTAAATAATTTTTCTTTATTCACTTTCTCTGCACCAGTCATGATTTTATAGACCTCTATCATATGCCCTCTTCATCCATTCTTTTCCAAGCTGAAAAGCCCGTCTTTTAAATCTTTCTTCATATGGGACCCGTTTCAAACCCCTCATCATTTTTGTTGCCCTTTTCTCAACCTTGTCCAATGCCAAGAGATCTTTTTTGAGATGAGCCCACTTAGCACTGTGCACAGCTCAAGGAATGGGACATGGGTCTTCTTCCCTGAGGCCATGACAGCTCCCATTCAGCCCCAGGCAGGGCTGTGCTGGCTCAGGGGAGCAGGGAAGGGATGCAGGACCTTGTCCCCTCCGGGGGTACCGGTTCCCATGTGACCCTGATGGGGAGACTGACTGGGAGGCTCAGGATGAGCCCACCCCACCAGGAAAGCCAGGTCCTGGGAGCACACTGCGTGTGACAGCTGGGGGAACAGAGCTTCTGCCAGCATCAAAGGAGGCACCCCCCTCCATCCATATGGGAGTCTGGCAGCCAGTCCTCCTGCACCCCAGGTGCTGGTTCTCTCCCCAACCACGTCTTTCTCACTGCTCTATAGTTGCTCACAGAGCCTCCCTTGCATGAGGACGGCAGAGAGCAGGGAGGATGGAAGACCTGCTCTGGCACTAAACCATGGAAGAAGGTGCAGAAATCTCACAGAATCACAACACGGAGATTGAGACAGCCCAGTGTCCTGACCTCACTCACCCCCAGCACCACATGGACCTCCCCAATGTGCTTGGACACCATCATGCCCCCCAGCCCCCCCAATGCTCTCCCAGAGCCAGGAATGGAACCCCACTGGCCTGATGCCTTCCCCCAATAACCTACTACAGGAACAGATAAAACACCTTGCCCCTGCCCCCTATCATTGGGTCACAACTCTCCTTGCCAGGTGGGTGCCAGGACCATCCCGCCTCCCCACACATGCATTACAAGTTTGAGGGGAATTCAGCTCATTTCTGGACAGGCCAGATATCTTAAACCCCAGGCCAGATCACAAAACCTGTTCCCAGCCATGTCAGCTACTGCAGAGGGGCCAAGCTACTAGCCTCCCCCAGGACTGCATCAGCTCATTAATCCTCAGGCAGAAGAAGGGGGAGATCATTGGGATGTGGGTAAGAGAAGGCAGAATTGCACCCGGATATGTCGGCAGGGTGAGTGTCAGGGCCAGGATATGATCCTCAAGATGGAGGCTAGAACAGCTGGTGTGTAATCCTGGGGTGGGGAGAAAAGAGTTTCTCTGGGTATGTGCTTACAGGGGTGGCTCAGTGGAGTGTTGGGGGTAGGTACCCATGGATGGGGGATCAGAGGTTGTTGGGTGTAGGTACTCATGGGTGGGGGGGATCAGTGGGGTGTTTAGAGTAGGCACTCAGGCCCAGGGTGGCTCTGGGAGGGATGGGGGGGACAACAGTGGGCTCTCTCCTGGCAGGCAGGGCCCTGGGCAGTGCTAGGGGGCTATGCCATGCTTTAGGGAATAGGTAGAGGGTCCTTTTCTCCCAGTCATGCAGACTTGGCAGTCCTCTACAGCTTTACTGAGTGGCTGTTCCCTGGCTGACATGCTCTGCCTCAGAGGTGGCCACACTTGTGGGGGCAGGGGAGTAGCCTCACATGCTGTTAGTAACAGGCCCCTCTCAGGCTGAAAGGGATCAACTGGGAGCCGGGAACACACCGGCTGTGCCAGTTCAATGCAACCTCCCCCGCTCTCAGGGACGCAGGGAGGGGAGGTGGAGCCTCTGGCTCCCCCAGCCCCTCTGCCTTTGCTGTGAAAAGCCCTTGGTTACGGCAGCCCAGCCAGAGCCTGCTCCTCCCACAGTAGGTCTCCATGGAAAACACCCTGCCATTTCCCCTCGGATGCTGTCTCATTAACAGGGAGTGGTAGCAGCACCAGGAGGGGGATGCAGCTGTTCCCCAGCAACTCAACAGCATCCCTCTCCCTCACCCAGTGCTGAGATGCATCTGCTTCTGGGGCATAGGGACGTCACCGTGTAGTTGACTACACAATTAACCGATAAGCCTGGACCAGGGCAGCCCGAGACGCATGCGCAGCCCAGCTATGGCCACTGGCGCGCAGCCCAGGGCCCGCCCCCAGGGCGCACGGCGCATGCGCAGCCCAGTCCAACCCAGCTGTCGCTGCTGACGCACACGCCAGGCCGTGTAGGGCCTCACAGCTGTGGGCAGAAGGGTGCTGCTGGCCGGTGCCGCAGGGATGCAGGCGGGCCGGCGCTGTGGGAGCCGGGCACGCGGCGCCTGATGGCAGCTGTAAGGGATGCCGCACGCCCCTAACAGCTGCCATCAGGCACCCCCCATCGGTTGGTGCCCTGGGCAGCTGCCTGGCTCACCCATGCCTCCGTCCGGCCCTAGCCTGGACTACACACATTTTAAGCCAGCTCCCCATGAGCACCGGGTCCCCTGGAGCCATTCTCCTCCCCCCACACACTGCTACCTCTGATAGAGAGGCAGCAGCATGGATGGTGAGAGGGGGGTACACGAGAAGCCGTCTTTCCAGCCAGCTGCCCGGCTCACCCATGCCTCCGTCCGGCCCTAGCCTGGACTACACACATTTTAAGCCAGCTCCCCATGAGCACCGGATCCCCTGGAGCCATTCTCCTCCCCACACACACTGCTACCTCTGATAGAGAGGCAGCAGCATGGATGGTGAGAGGGGGGTACACGAGAAGCCGGCTTTCCAGCCAGCTGCCCGGCTCACCCATGCCTCCGTCCGGCCCTAGCCTGGACTACACACATTTTAAGCCAGCTCCCCATGAGCACCGGGTCCCCTGGAGCCATTCTCCCCCCCCCCCACACACTGCTACCTCTGATAGAGAGGCAGCAGCATGGATGGTGAGAGGGGGGTACACAAGAAGCCGGCTTTCCAGCCAGCTGCCCGGCTCACCCATGCCTCCGTCCGGCCCTAGCCTGGACTACACACATTTTAAGCCAGCTCCCCATGAGCACCGGGTCCCCTGGAGATTCTCCTCCCCCCACACACTGCTACCTCTGATAGAGAGGCAGCAGCATGGATGGTGAGAGGGGGGTACACGAGAAGTCGTCTTTCCAGCCAGCTGCCCGCACCTATGGGCTCCAATGGAGCTGCTTGTCTCCCTTGCTCTGCTGCCTGTTCGAGGGAAGGGGCAGACGAGAACCAATATGCGCATGGAGCTGGCCCCGCACAGACCAGCTCTGTGGAACTACCTGCTCCCTCTTGCTGCCTCCCACAGAGGTAGTGGAGGGGGAGGGCGGGCAGGATCCAGTGCTTGGCAGAAGTGCAAGGGAAGAGGGCAGGGAAGGCTGCTGCAGAGCAGCCTCTGTCTGTGGTGGGCTTGGGCTCCCCGCAGACAGAGGCTGCTGCCACCCTGATACACAGGCAGCACGGGGTGACAGGGGGCTCCCCGGGAGCGCACTGGCTGTTGGCCACACCCCCGGGGACTATCGAATAATTGTGTAACTGCTACATTTTGATGTGGTTACATGGTTATTAAATTAATCAATATCTAACATCCCTACTGTGGCCATTCATACCGGGATGCCTTGCCCAGTGCTGAGATGCAGCCATGTCTAGGATGGGGCACAGGTGATTTGGTTAGGATGCTGAGGGATATCAGAGCATAAGAGGCACCCAACAGGTTCCTTAGATGCCCTTATCACTAGAGATGGGTTTTGCCCATCACCTGGATCCTGCAAGACACCGAATTCCCCAAGGCAGGGACACATCAGCAATGACAGCATCCAGGCTGGGGGACAAGGTACTCATACCAGACACAAACCTAGGACTGTGGAGCACTAGGCAGCACCCAGCTCTGCCACACACTTTTCTTGTGACCCTGAGTTAGTCCTTTAGCCTCAGTCACACTGTGACACACGTGGAATGGCCCTCCCTGCCAACATGGGGGTGTCGGGATACATCCAATCCAGACTGCAAGCTGCTCTGGGGCAGAGGGCAGATCATGCCCCGAGACACAGAGATAGGGTGCCATGTCTGGCAGAGAACCCAGGAGTCCAGACTCCCAGGTGCTCATTACCCCAGCTCTGCCTGACTTTGGTTTGGTTTCAATGTCTCCCGTGCTCAGGACAGCTGTCCCTCCGCCTACCACCTGAGGACTGAGACCCTTGCTGTGTGCGTGGCTAGCATCTCCCCACCATCTAATACTTGGTTCCTAGGGCCCTGTCAGGCTCCATGTGCAGTGGCCAGCACTGGCCACCCACCCCGTTGGGGCAGAATCCTGCCAGGACTTGCCTGCGTCCTACTTTCCCTGCTCAGTGACTCATGCAAGCAATTGATCCCAGCACAGAGCACGGCGGCTGCTGACATGGGGTCACCAACGCATACACATTCCTCATGCCTCACTCGCCTCAAACCTGAAGCCCCGAGAGCCCTTTGTAGCCATCAAATGCTGCAGAGCTTTTGTATCTGCCTCTTAAAATAGACTAAAAAGGTAGGGGGAGGATGTGGAATGGGATTGAGGGGCATGGGCATGGCTTAGACATCAGGGGCAGGCTGCAGGTCTGGATTCAGAGATGTGGGCAGACTGGATGGAGTCCAGGCTGGGACAGCGGGGGGCTGGGGGTCAGGACTCAGGGATGTGAGCAGAGTGGAGGTGGTCCAGGCTGGGCCTAGGGATGTTAAATATCGGTTAACTGAATAGTAGAGTAACCTCATGAATTCTTATCAGTTACATGACTATTCTATAGTTCCGGGGGAGGGGCCTGCAGCCAGTGCACTCTGGCCCCGCTCCTGGGGAGCCCCCTGCCACTCCACAGTGCTGTCTCTCTATTGGAGGTAGCAGCGTGGGTGCCAGGCAGGAGCTGGTCCATGAGGGGAGCCAGTTTAAAAACCAGCTCCACTCGTGGACTGGCTGCCTGTTGCGCTGCATTGCTGCCTCTGGTATAAAGGCAGCAGCGTGGGGTGGCAGCAGCCCTTGTCCAGGATGGGGCTCCAAGCTCCCGGACACGGTGCAAGCCAGAACTGAGCCAGGCTGCCTGCCTCCTAGTGCACTTTAAATGCAGAACCACAGCAGAGGTAGGTCCCAGACCAATTGCAAGGCAGGACTGAGTCAGACTGCTGGCCAGCCTGCTAAAATATTTCCTGGCAAAGAGGGCGGGGGGGGGGGGGGGAATGCATGTAGTCTATATTAACCGATAAGCTTTTGCTTATCGGTTAATCAACTACACTCTTACATGGTTAGCTCGGGCAGCAGAGGGCTGTGGGTCAGAACTGGACATGGGCAGATCAAGGGGATGTAAGTCTGGGACAATGGGGGGCTGTGAGTCAGGACTGAGGGACGTAGGCAGAGCAGGGGAGACCTAGGCTGGGACAGCGGGGGGCTATGGGTTGGGACTGAGGGATGTCAGCAGGGCGGATGGGGTCCAGGCTGGGACAGCAGGGCGGGCTGGGTGTAGGGACTGAGGGACGTGGGCAGAGCAGAAGGTCCCAGGCAGGGGGCTGTGGGTCAGGACTGAGTTACAGAGGCAGAGAGGAGGGGGCCCAGGATGGGACTGCGAGGGGCTGAGAGTCAGGACTGAGGGATGTACACAAAGAAGAGGGGGTCCTGGCTGGGACTGTGGGGGGCTTTGGGTCAGGACTAAGGGATATGGGCAGAGCAGAGGGGGGCCAGCTGGGAGAGAGGGGGGTTGTGGGTCAGGACTGAGGGATGTGGGCACAGTGGAAAAGGTCTAGCTGGGAGAGTGGGGGTGTTGTGGGTCAGGATTGAGGGATGTGGGCAGAGAGGAAGGAGCCCAGTCTGGAACAGTGTGGGGCTGTGGGTTTGGACTGAGGGACGTGGACAGAGCAGAGGGGGAACCCCTGGTCAGGACTGTGGGAAAGAGCTGGCACATATCCCTGGGTAGCAGAATATAAAGCTAACTCAACAATGTTCTTTCGTAAGCATGTTTTCCTCATGCTCCCTGACCTTAGAGAGTCACAGGGTGGGGGGCTAGCCCCCCACTCTTTACTAGGTCAGTATTCTGGGAGGGAGCTCAGCCGCACCAGAGCGTGTCAGTTAGGAAGCGGCCCTGACAGAGTGACAGGCGATTGATGGACAAGTAGGCAGGGAGGCTGCAGGGAGCATGTGAATGAGAACCAAAGGGAAACAATTAGTGTCAAAGAGACACTAGCTCCAGTTAACCCTTCACTTCCCCCAACACTACCACAGAGGACAATCCTGCCTCCAGGGGCCAAAATCCCTCAGCATCCATTCCCAGAGATGGCTCACTCTCTGCCTATCCCAGGACAGATGCCCCAGCCACTCCTCCAAACACACCATCCATACCAATCTGTCCCCTGACTGTCCATCATCCCTAAGTAATAAATGTCTGTCCATTGCCGTACTTCCTGTACCTCATACATACACACCTAAGATCTCATCCCTCTAAAACATCTCTCCATCCCTGTATGCACCATTCTATCCATTCAACAGTGTGTATCCCCATGCACAGCTCTCCATCCATCACCATGCACACTCACAACCACCTCTCCCTGTATGCACCATTCTATCCATTCAACAGTGTGTATCCCCATGCACAGCTCTCCATCCATCACCATGCACACTCACAACCACCTCTCCCTGTATGCACCATTCTATCCATTCAACAGTGTGTATCCCCATGCACAGTTCTCCATCCATCACCATGCACACTCACAACCACCTCTTCCTGTAGGCATAGTTCTATCCATTCGTCTCTCCAACACTGCCTGGCTCCATTCATGTCCCTCCATCCATCACCACACATACTCTCTCACACACATCTGCCCCTGAATTTTAACTGTTCATCTCCATACATCTCCTCCAACACTGTCTATCCCTATGCACACCCCTCCATCCATCACCATGCACACTCACAACCACCTCTCCCTGTACGCACAGTTCTATCCATTCATCCTTCCAACACCACCTGTCTCCTTCACGGTCCTCCATCCAACACCCCACAGACTTCTTCACACACACCTACCCCTGCGTTTTAACCATTCATCCCTTAATACTCCTCCAGCACCACCTGTCCTCATGCACTATCTTCCATCCATCATCACACACACACACACACACACACATCTACTTTTCTGTTATATCTCTGTACGCTTCTCCACCACCATTATCCCCATGCATAGTCTTCCATCGATCACCATACACCCCTTCACACACGTAATTTCTCTCCTTGTATCTATTCTTCCTTGTCCACCCGTCTCCATGCACAGCCCACCATGCATCACCACACACGCTCCTTCACATCCATTTACCTCTTCCTGTATGCACTGTGCTATCCACTCAGCCCTTCAACACAATCTATCCGCATGCACACTCCTCCATTCATCAACACACACTTTACCTCTCCTTGTATGCATCATTTTTTGTATATAGTATTTTCACTCTGGGGGCACCTAGCATTGGCTATTGTCAGAAGATGGGATACTGAACTAGATGGACCTTTGGTCTGACCCAGTATGGCCATTTTTATGTTCACCATTCTATCCGTTCATCCCTGTAAACCCGCCCAACACAATAAATCTCCATGCATACTCATTCACACACATCTACCCCTGCATTTTAACCATTCATCCCTGTACACCCCTCCAGCACTGTCTGCCTCCATGCACAGCTCTCCACTATCACTCTCCTTCACACCCATCTACCTCTCCCATCAAACACAGCCAACTTCCCATCTCTCACCACCTTACACACCCATCCATACATCTTTCTGCTTCTGGGTTCACCCTTCTATCCATCCATCCTAAACCACACATCTATATCCAGCCATACCTTCTGCCACCCCTCCCTGCATCAACCTACACAGTCCTCCAGACCCTCCACGACCACCATCCTTCCCCACTGTCCGGTCACCCCAGCCACAGTGTCATTTGACCCTTCTGCCCCATTACACACAGGTCTGATCCATCCATGTGAAGCCAGGAGCAGGATAGGGAGATGGGGGGGGGGATCCTTTCCAGCCTAGAGCCTTGCTCTCCCTCCAGACCCCCAGCATTCCTTTGCTCTGTCACCACATCCAGTCCACCCTAAACTGCATCCTGCCCCCTGCCCAAGCAGAGCTAGGCTTCCCACAGCCTCAGAATAAGTCAAGCATGATAAGGTAAAACCTGTTCACTCATGCAAGGACAGACACATCTCTTCCCCCCCCCCCCCCCGCCTTCCCTCTGTCCCCTGGCATCCCTGGCCCCAAGAAGCGCCTCTGTGGGACAGCAACTTCACCATTCCCCCCCCCCCCCCAAGCTCTGCACAGCTGCATGGAGAGGTCAGCTCCACCTGGCTTTGCATCGGTCCCATCCCACTCTACCACCCTAACGAGACAGAGGCAGAGATAAGGAGCACAAGCCTCTGTGAACTGGGGACACAGGATTTTAGCACTGCTCCTGCATAGTGCAACTAATTAGAGGCTCATTCAAGCAGCCTTCAGGCCACCCAAAGATGGGTCGGGGCATGAAAGGAAACAGAGCAGAGTTGAATTGGAGTTGGGAAGGGACTTCCTTGGGGGTTGCATCTTCAGTCCTTCACCTGGGCTGATATTAGAGAGCAGAGCTGCCCCCAGTGCTGACAGCTGCAGCAGGGAGGGAAGGGGGGAGTCACCCCTCAGCCTGACAAGCCTCCCAAACCGTGCAGCTGCCTGAGTCTTGCAGCAGACAGCTCAAGACACTAACCAATGTAACTAATCCTACAGAAGTGAGTGGCAGGCCTGGGGATGAGCCAGGACTGGGCAATGCCAACCACACTGGTGGCTCCCCTTCTCTGAGCCATGCTCTGAAAACTCTCTTCCAAGCTCCATGGACTCCCTGGTGGGCAGCTCCAATCCCACCCAACAAGCATCCCCACAGGGCAGCCCCATGCCTTCCTGTCCACTCTGGATCCCTGCCAACTGACCTGGCAGCCCAGACCCTGTGGCCTGGTACAACCATAGCCTCCCTTCTCAGTCCTGCTACAGACTCCATACCCAGCACAGGGATACAGCTGCCTCTGAAGTGGGGCTCAGGGGTTGGGCAAACAGGCATCCCTTGAGACGCAGACACCTCTGAGGAGGGACATGAAAGATGCTCAGCAGCCACACCACACAGCTGGCATAGTAACCAAAAGCTCCCCCCAAACAGAAAAGCAACAGGAATTTTAAGAAATCTCCAGAATGGAGCAGAGCATGTCCCAGGGCTCTGGGCTCAGCCCTGCCAGCCAGGGGAGAGTAACTCTTATTGAGCCTTGCTTCTTCTTGCCCCACTCCCTGCAGCACAGTGGGGAAGGACACGGAAGGCTCCTTCCCCCAGACCAACTGCTGTCCCTAGGCGCTAGCATGAAACACCTGCCCTGGGGAGCTCCTAGGCAGCACTCCTATGGGACCCCCCCACCCTATGGCCACCTCTGGATATGTGGGCTGCTCCCATGTTGCAGCAGCTACAACCAGATACACAATCACACACAACCCCACCCCAGCCCTATATACTGACACACCGCCATAACCATGCACACACCCCTACAGAGAAAGGCATCCCTCCAACCCTGTATGAACCACACACAGAGACAACCCTCAGCCCTATATATCCTACCCAAAGGCATATAAGCAGAGGCATAACTCTAAGCACACACAACTGTATACTCTTTCTTTCAGAGACACAACCCTCTACACACAGCACACACAAGATACAAAAATGGACCTGCACAAGTACCCTACACACATGGGCACGCGCACACAGACACGCGGCAGCAGCAGAGCTGTCACTTCAGAGAAGCCAAAAGTGGAAAGGAAATGTGAATGGGATGAGTGAGCACACACACACACACACACACACACAGGAAGAGAAACAAGCCAAAACACACACATACACAATTGCACACACTTGCCTGTTTTCACAGGGAGAGAGCTACACTTAGTCTCACAACCCTACTGACATACAGTCGCACATGGAGATGCACATAATCACACTGACAGTCAATGGTACACAACCCTACATACACCCACACAAAGATACAGAGACAGACACAATTTTACCATCATCCCACAGGGAGAGACACACAGCCTTTATATGCACACTGAAATGATCACACGCAATCCCATATACATTCACCATCATGTATTTGAACACACAACCCTGCAAACACACCCAGACACAAGCATGCACACAGAACCTGTCACACACAGGGGCAAGCCCACAGACCAAGTAGCCCACACTGATGGGCAGTCTCACACACATGGACAGACACACATGTTGACACAGCCACAATGACACAAGCCTGCACACACTAACATGGCTGCGCACACATGCTGCCTGGTCACGCTCCCTCTGACTGACACAATCACACACAAGTCCTACACACACACACACACACACACACACACACACACGTACACACACACACGTACACAGACACAATCGCAGCCCTTTTCTCATACGCTGCCACCAGCAGGGGCACATGCACCCCAACACACATATTCTTATACAAGTCCCCTGCAATATGCATAGCCTGACATGCACACTGACATTTACACATCGACACACATCCTGATACCCGCACAGCCTGACACACTCTCATACCCCAACACACAGCCTGACACACACTGACATTCACACAGACACACATCCTGATACCCGCACAGCCTGACACTCTCATATCCCAACATACAGCCTGACACACACACTGACATTTGCACACCCCGACACACACTCATACCCCAACACACATCCCAACACACACTGACATTTGCACACCGACACACGCTCCTTCCCCAACACACACCCCGACACACACTGACACATGCTCCTACCCCAACACACACCCCCCGACACACACACTGACACACGCTCCTACCCCAACACACACCCCGACACACACTGACACACGTTCCTACCCCAACACACAGCATGACACACACACTGACATTTGCACACCCCGACACACACTCATACCCCAACACACACTCATACCCCAACACACACCCCGACACACACTGACACACGTTCCTACCCCAACACACAGCATGACACACACACTGACATTTGCACACCCCAACACACACACATACCCCAACACACACCCCGACACACACTGACATTTGCACACCCCGACACACGCTCCTACCCCAACACACACCCCCCGACACACACACTGACACATGCTCCTACCCCAACACACATCCCAACACACACTGACATTTGCACACCCCGACACACGCTCCTACCCCAACACACACCCCGACACACACTGACATTTGCACACCCCGACACACGCTCCTACCCCAACACACACCCCCCGACACACACACTGACACATGCTCCTACCCCAACACACACACTGACATTTGCACACCCCGACACACGCTCCTACCCCGCCACGTGCACAGCCCGACACAGCGGCCGGGACACGCGCCCCTCGCACACGCAGCGCCGCGCCTTGCACTGACACGCGCCCCTTGCACGCGCAGCCCCCGCGCCTTGCACTGACACGCGCCCCTTGCACGCGCAGCCCCCGCCCGCCCCCGCAGCCGCTCACCTGGCCGGCCCTAGGCGGCGCGGCGGCGGCGGCGGCGGCGGGCGGGCCCCGGCCCCCTGGCTGCCCGGCGGGCGGTGGGGCCCGGCTGCCAGCGCCCCATGCCCGGGCCCCGGCGGCTCCGCTGCGGCGGCGGCGCGCGCGGCTGGGCGGCTCCGGCCCGGCCGCCTCCCCCCGCCCGCACACGCCGCGCGGTTGCTAGGAGACGCGCTGCCGGCCCGCGCGCCGCGTTAACCCCTGCGGGGCCGGGGGCGCTCGCTGCCCCCCCGCCCCCGCCCGCGCGCGCCGCCCACGCGCCGGCCCCGCCCCTGCGCGGGCAGCCCCTCCCCGCGCGCAGCCTGCTCCCCCCTCCCCACCCGTTCACCAGCCCCCGCGCGCATAGCCCCTCCCGCTCCCCAGCAGGTGTCCGCCCCCCGTTCATAGCCCCTCCCCTCCGCGCGCGCCCTGCCTGCAGCCCCCCCTTGCACTCACCCCCACCTCCAGCTGCCCCCCCGCCCCTAGGCATCCCCCAGCTGCCCCCCCGCCCCTAGGCATCCCCCAGCTGCCCCCCCAGCATCCCTGCCCCCCCCGCCCCTAGGCATCCCCCAGCTGCCCCCCCCGCCCCTAAGCATCCCCCAGCTGCCCCCCCGCCCCTAGGCATCCCCCAGCTGCCCCCCCAGCATCCCTGCCCCCCCGCCCCTAGGCATCCCCCAGCTGCCCCCCCCGCCCCTAGGCATCCCCCAGCTGCCCCCCCAGCATCCCTGCCCCCCCCGCCCCTAGGCATCCCCCAGCTGCCCCCCCGCCCCTAGGCATCCCCCAGCTGCCCCCCCAGCATCCCTGCCCCCCCCGCCCCTAGGCATCCCCCAGCTGCCCCCCCCCCGCCCCTAGGCATCCCCCAGCTGCCCCCCCAGCATCCCCGCCCCCCCCCGCCCCTAGGCATCCCCCAGCTGCCCCCCCAGCATCCCTGCCCCCCCCGCCCCTAGGCATCCCCCCGCATCCCTGCCCCCCCCGCCCCTAGGCATCCCCCAGCTGCCCCCCCCGCCCCTAGGCATCCCCCAGCTGCCCCCCCAGCATCCCTGCCCCCCCCGCCCCTAGGCATCCCCCAGCTGCCCCCCCGCCCCTAAGCATCCCCCAGCTGCCCCCCCAGCATCCCTGCCCCCCCCGCCCCTAGGCATCCCCCAGCTGCCCCCCCCGCCCCTAGGCATCCCCCAGCTGCCCCCCCAGCATCCCTGCCCCCCCGCCCCTAGGCATCCCCCAGCTGCCCCCCCAGCATCCCTGCCCCCCCCGCCCCTAGGCATCCCCCAGCTGCCCCCCCCGCCCCTAGGCATCCCCCAGCTGCCCCCCCAGCATCCCTGCCCCCCCCGCCCCTAGGCATCCCCCAGCTGCCCCCCCGCCCCTAAGCATCCCCCAGCTGCCCCCCCAGCATCCCCGCCCCCCCCGCCCCTAGGCATCCCCCAGCTGCCCCCCCAGCATCCCTGCCCCCCCGCCCCTAGGCATCCCCCAGCTGCCCCCCCAGCATCCCTGCCCCCCCCGCCCCTAGGCATCCCCCCGCATCCCTGCCCCCCCCGCCCCTAGGCATCCCCCAGCTGCCCCCCCCGCCCCTAGGCATCCCCCAGGTGCCCCCCCAGCATCCCTGCCCCCCCGCCCCTAGGCATCCCCCAGCTGCCCCCCCAGCATCCCTGCCCCCCCGCCCCTAGGCATCCCCCAGCTGCCCCCCCAGCATCCCTGCCCCCCCCGCCCCTAAGCATCCCCCAGCTGCCCCCCCAGCATCCCTGCCCCCCCCGCCCCTAGGCATCCCCCAGCTGCCCCCCCAGCTTCCCTGCCCCCCTCGCCCCTAGGCATCCCCCAGCTGCCCCCCCAGCATCCCTGCCCCCCCCGCCCCTAGGCATCCCCCAGCTGCCCCCCCCGCCCCTAGGCATCCCCCAGCTGCCCCCCCAGCATCCCTGCCCCCCCGCCCCTAGGCATCCCCCAGCTGCCCCCCCCCGCCCCTAGGCATCCCCCAACTGCCCCCCCAGCATCCCTGCCCCCCCGCCCCTAGGCATCCCCCAGCTGCCCCCCCAGCATCCCTGCCCCCCTCGCCCCTAGGCATCCCCCAGCTGCCCCCCCAGCATCCCTGCCCCCCCCAGGCATCCCCCCAGCATCCCTGCCCCCCCCGCCCCTAGGCATCCCCCAGCTGCCCCCCCAGCATCCCTGCCCCCCCCGCCCCTAGGCATCCCCCAGCTGACCCCCCAGAATCCCTGCCCCCCCCCGCCCCTAGGCATCCCCCCGCATCCCTGCCCCCCGCCGCCCCTAGGCATCCCCCAGCTGCACCCCCAGAATCCCTGCCCCCCCGCCCCTAGGCATCCCCCAGCTGCCCCCCCAGAATCCCTGCCTCCCCCGCCCCTAGGCATCCCCCAGCTGCCCCCCCAGCATCCCTGCCTCCCCCGCCCCTAGGCATCCCCCAGCTGCCCCCCCAGCATCCCTGCCCCCCCCCGCCCCTAGGCATCCCCCAGCTGCCCCCCCAGCATCCCTGCCCCCCCCGCCCCTAGGCATCCCCCAGCTGCCCCCCCCGCCCGTAGGCATCCCCCAGCTGCCCCCCCCCGCCCCTAGGCATCCCCCAGCTGCCCCCCAGCATCCCTGCCCCCCCCGCCCCTAGGCATCCCCCAGCTGCCCCCCCAGCATCCCTGCCCCCCACACCCCTAGGCATCCCCCAGCTGCCCCCCCCCAGCATCCCTGCCCCCCCCTGCCCCTAGGCATCCCCCAGCTGCCCCCCCCGCCCCTAGGCATCCCCCAGCTGCCCCCCAGCATCCCTGCCCCCCCCGCCCCTAGGCATCCCCCAGCTGCCCCCCTTTCCAGCATCCCTGCCCCCCCCACCCCTAGGCATCCCCCAGCTGCCCCCCTTCCCAGCATCCCTGCCCCCCCCGCCCCTAGGCATCCCCCAGCTGCCCCCCTTCCCAGCATCCCTGCCCCCCCCGCCCCTAGGCATCCCCCAGCTGCCCCCCCAGCATCCCTGCCCCCCCCGCCCCTAGGCATCCCCCAGCTGCCCCCCCCAGCATCCCTGCCACCCCCGCCCCTAGGCATCCCCCAGCTGCCCCCCCCCGCCTCTAGGCATCCCCCAGCTGCCCCCCAGCATCCCTGCCCCCCCCGCCCCTAGGCATCCCCCAGCTGCCCCCCCGCCCAGCATCCCTGCCCCCCTCGCCCCTAGGCATCCCCCAGCTGCCCCCCTTCCCAGCATCCCTGCCCCCCTCGCCCCTAGGCATCCCCCGGCTGCCCCCCCAGCATCCCTGCCCCCCCCGCCCCTAGGCATCCCCCAGCTGCCCCCCCTCCCAGCATCCCTGCCCCCCTCGCCCGTAGGCATCCCCCAGCTGCCCCCCCCCAGCATCCCTGCCCCCCCCGCCCCTAGGCATCCCCCAGCTGCCCCCCCTCCCAGCATCCCTGCCCCCCCGCCCCTAGGCATCCCCCAGCTGCCCCCCCCAGCATCCCTGCCCCCCCCGCCCCTAGGCATCCCCCAGCTGCCCCCCTCCCAGCATCCCTGCCCCCCCGCCCCTAGGCATCCCCCAGCTGCCCCCCCAGCATCCCTGCCCCCCCCCAGGCATCCCCCAGCTGCCCCCCCAGCATCCCTGCCCCCCCCGCCCCTAGGCATTCCCCAGCTGCCCCCCTCCCAGCATCCCTGCCCCCCCCGCCCCTAGGCATCCCCCAGCTGCCCCCCCGCCCCCTCCCAGCATCCCTGCCCCCCTCGCCCCTAGGCATCCCCCAGCTGCCCCCCCTCCCAGCATCCCTGCCCCCCCGCCCCTAGGCATCCCCCAGCTGCCTCCCTCCCAGCATCCCTGCCCCCCCCCGCCCCTAGGCATCCCCCAGCTGCCCCCCTCCCAGCATCCCTGCCCCCCCCCGCCCCTAGGTATCCCCCAGCTGCCCCTCATTTCCCTCTAGGTATCCCCCAGCTACCCCCACTCGCCCCTAGGTATCCCCCAGCTGCCCCCCCGCCCCTAGGCATCCCCCAGCTGCCCCCCCCGCCCCTAGGCATCCCCCAGCTGCCCCCCCAGCATCCCTGCCCCCCCCGCCCCTAGGCATCCCCCAGCTGCCCCCCCGCCCCTAAGCATCCCCCAGCTGCCCCCCCAGCATCCCCGCCCCCCCCGCCCCTAGGCATCCCCCAGCTGCCCCCCCCCGCCCCTAGGCATCCCCCAGCTGCCCCCCCAGCATCCCTGCCCCCCCGCCCCTAGGCATCCCCCAGCTGCCCCCCCAGCATCCCTGCCCCCCCCGCCCCTAGGCATCCCCCCGCATCCCTGCCCCCCCCGCCCCTAGGCATCCCCCAGCTGCCCCCCCCGCCCCTAGGCATCCCCCAGGTGCCCCCCCAGCATCCCTGCCCCCCCGCCCCTAGGCATCCCCCAGCTGCCCCCCCAGCATCCCTGCCCCCCCGCCCCTAGGCATCCCCCAGCTGCCCCCCCAGCATCCCTGCCCCCCCCGCCCCTAAGCATCCCCCAGCTGCCCCCCCAGCATCCCTGCCCCCCCCGCCCCTAGGCATCCCCCAGCTGCCCCCCCAGCTTCCCTGCCCCCCTCGCCCCTAGGCATCCCCCAGCTGCCCCCCCAGCATCCCTGCCCCCCCCGCCCCTAGGCATCCCCCCGCATCCCTGCCCCCCCGCCGCCCCTAGGCATCCCCCAGCTGCACCCCCAGAATCCCTGCCCCCCCGCCCCTAGGCATCCCCCAGCTGCCCCCCCAGAATCCCTGCCTCCCCCGCCCCTAGGCATCCCCCAGCTGCCCCCCCAGCATCCCTGCCTCCCCCGCCCCTAGGCATCCCCCAGCTGCCCCCCCAGCATCCCTGCCCCCCCCCGCCCCTAGGCATCCCCCAGCTGCCCCCCCAGCATCCCTGCCCCCCCCGCCCCTAGGCATCCCCCAGCTGCCCCCCCCGCCCGTAGGCATCCCCCAGCTGCCCCCCCCCGCCCCTAGGCATCCCCCAGCTGCCCCCCAGCATCCCTGCCCCCCCCGCCCCTAGGCATCCCCCAGCTGCCCCCCCAGCATCCCTGCCCCCCACACCCCTAGGCATCCCCCAGCTGCCCCCCCCAGCATCCCTGCCCCCCCCTGCCCCTAGGCATCCCCCAGCTGCCCCCCCCGCCCCTAGGCATCCCCCAGCTGCCCCCCAGCATCCCTGCCCCCCCCGCCCCTAGGCATCCCCCAGCTGCCCCCCCCGCCCCTAGGCATCCCCCAGCTGCCCCCCAGCATCCCTGCCCCCCCCGCCCCTAGGCATCCCCCAGCTGCCCCCCTTTCCAGCATCCCTGCCCCCCCCACCCCTAGGCATCCCCCAGCTGCCCCCCTTCCCAGCATCCCTGCCCCCCCCGCCCCTAGGCATCCCCCAGCTGCCCCCCTTCCCAGCATCCCTGCCCCCCCCGCCCCTAGGCATCCCCCAGCTGCCCCCCCAGCATCCCTGCCCCCCCCGCCCCTAGGCATCCCCCAGCTGCCCCCCCCAGCATCCCTGCCACCCCCGCCCCTAGGCATCCCCCAGCTGCCCCCCCCCGCCTCTAGGCATCCCCCAGCTGCCCCCCAGCATCCCTGCCCCCCCCGCCCCTAGGCATCCCCCAGCTGCCCCCCCGCCCAGCATCCCTGCCCCCCTCGCCCCTAGGCATCCCCCAGCTGCCCCCCTTCCCAGCATCCCTGCCCCCCTCGCCCCTAGGCATCCCCCGGCTGCCCCCCCAGCATCCCTGCCCCCCCCGCCCCTAGGCATCCCCCAGCTGCCCCCCCTCCCAGCATCCCTGCCCCCCCTCGCCCGTAGGCATCCCCCAGCTGCCCCCCCCAGCATCCCTGCCCCCCCTGCCCCTAGGCATCCCCCAGCTGCCCCCCCTCCCAGCATCCCTGCCCCCCCGCCCCTAGGCATCCCCCAGCTGCCCCCCCCAGCATCCCTGCCCCCCCCGCCCCTAGGCATCCCCCAGCTGCCCCCCTCCCAGCATCCCTGCCCCCCCGCCCCTAGGCATCCCCCAGCTGCCCCCCCAGCATCCCTGCCCCCCCCAGGCATCCCCCAGCTGCCCCCCCAGCATCCCTGCCCCCCCCGCCCCTAGGCATTCCCCAGCTGCCCCCCTCCCAGCATCCCTGCCCCCCCCGCCCCTAGGCATCCCCCAGCTGCCCCCCCGCCCCCTCCCAGCATCCCTGCCCCCCTCGCCCCTAGGCATCCCCCAGCTGCCCCCCCTCCCAGCATCCCTGCCCCCCCGCCCCTAGGCATCCCCCAGCTGCCTCCCTCCCAGCATCCCTGCCCCCCCCCGCCCCTAGGCATCCCCCAGCTGCCCCCCTCCCAGCATCCCTGCCCCCCCCCGCCCCTAGGTATCCCCCAGCTGCCCCTCATTTCCCTCTAGGTATCCCCCAGCTACCCCCACTCGCCCCTAGGTATCCCCCAGCTGCCCCCACTCACTCCCTCCCAGCATCCCTGCCCCCCACTCACTCACTTCCCCCCCCAGCATCACTGCCCCACCACTCACCCACCCAGGCATTCCCCCAGCTGCCCTGCCCTTCCCTCCCCAGCCACCCACTAATTATCCACCCACCCAAGCAGTCCCCTGCCCCTACACAGAGGCACTTACCTGCCCCAAACTCCCATCCTCCAATACACCTCTGTCATGGTGCCCCCCAGGCTGCCCACCCACTGCCCTATCAGCCCTGTATCCAGTGAGGGGAGCAGCCTGAGGGAACAGCACAGAGGGTAGGAAAGATGGGGGACCAGGCAATAGGCCTGCACAGGAGATCGGGGCAGCATGACAAAGGAGGTGGACAGGGTTACAGGATGGGGGAACATGGGTGCAGCACGTAGGCCGGGCACTGGTCAGGGGAAGGGAAGGCAGAAAAGTCAGGCTCAGCACACACTGGGGTAGGAAGTGGTGGCAGCAGTAGGGGCAAGTTCAGGGAGTCGGCGGGGGGAAGTGACAGGGCACTAGCAGTAGAGGCAAGTTCAGGGAGTCGGCGGGGGGGGAGTGACAGGGCACTAGCAGTAGGGGCAAGTTCAGGGAGTCGGCGGGGGGGGGAGTGGCAGGGCACTAGCAGTAGGGGCAAGTTCAGGGAGTCGGCGGGGGGGAGTGACAGGGCACTAGCAGTAGGGGCAAGTTCAGGGAGTCGGCGGGGGGGAGTGACAGGGCACTAGCAGTAGGGGCAAGTTCAGGGAGTCGGCGGGGGGGGAGTGACAGGGCACTAGCAGTAGGGGCAAGTTCAGGGAGTCGGCGGGGGGAAGTGACAGGGCACTAGCAGTAGGGGCAAGTTCAGGGAGTCGGCGGGGGGAAGTGGCAGGGCACTAGCAGTAGGGGCAAGTTCAGGGAGTCGGCGGGGGGGGGAGTGACAGGGCACTAGCAGTAGGGGCAAGTTCAGGGAGTCGGCGGGGGGAGTGACAGGGCACTAGCAGTAGGGGCAAGTTCAGGGAGTCGGCGGGGGGGGAGTGACAGGGCACTAGCAGTAGGGGCAAGCTCAGGGAGTCGGCGGGGGGAAGTGGCAGGGCACTAGCAGTAGGGGCAAGTTCAGGGAGTCGGCGGGGGGGAGTGACAGGGCACTAGCAGTAGGGGCAAGTTCAGGGAGTCGGCGGGGGGGGAGTGACAGAGCACTAGCAGTAGGGGCAAGTTCAGGGAGTCGGCGGGGGGGAGTGACAGGGCACTAGCAGTAGGGGCAAGTTCAGGGAGTCGGCGGGGGGGAGTGACAGGGCACTAGCAGTAGGGGCAAGTTCAGGGAGTCGGCGGGGGGGAGTGACAGGGCACTAGCAGTAGGGGCAAGTTCAGGGAGTCGGCGGGGGGGAGTGACAGGGCACTAGCAGTAGGGGCAAGTTGAGGGAGTCGGCGGGGGGGAGTGACAGGGCACTAGCAGTAGGGGCAAGTTCAGGGAGTCGGCGGGGGGGGGAGTGACAGGGCACTAGCAGTAGGGGCAAGTTCAGGGAGTCGGCGGGGGGGGAGTGACAGGGCACTAGCAGTAGGGGCAAGTTCAGGGAGTCGGCGGGGGGGAGTGACAGGGCACTAGCAGTAGGGGCAAGTTCAGGGAGTCGGCGGGGGGGAGTGACAGGGCACTAGCAGTAGGGGCAAGTTCAGGGAGTCGGCGGGGGGGGAGTGACAGGGCACTAGCAGTAGGGGCAAGTTGAGGGAGTCGGCGGGGGGGGAGTGACAGGGCACTAGCAGTAGGGGCAAGTTGAGGGAGTCGGCGGGGGGGGAGTGACAGGGCACTAGCAGTAGGGGCAAGTTCAGGGAGTCGGCGGGGGGGGAGTGACAGGGCACTAGCAGTAGGGGCAAGTTCAGGGAGTCGGCGGGGGGGAGTGACAGGGCACTAGCAGTAGGGGCAAGTTCAGGGAGTCGGCGGGGGGGAGTGACAGGGCACTAGCAGTAGGGGCAAGTTCAGGGAGTCGGCGGGGGGGGAGTGACAGGGCACTAGCAGTAGGGGCAAGTTCAGGGAGTCGGCGGGGGGGAGTGACAGGGCACTAGCAGTAGGGGCAAGTTCAGGGAGTCGGCGGGGGGGGAGTGACAGGGCACTAGCAGTAGGGGCAAGTTCAGGGAGTCGGCGGGGGGGAGTGACAGGGCACTAGCAGTAGGGGCAAGTTCAGGGAGTCGGCGGGGGGGAGTGACAGGGCACTAGCAGTAGGGGCAAGTTCAGGGAGTCGGCGGGGGGGGAGTGACAGGGCACTAGCAGTAGGGGCAAGTTCAGGGAGTCGGCGGGGGGGAGTGACAGGGCACTAGCAGTAGGGGCAAGTTCAGGGAGTCGGCGGGGGGGGAGTGACAGGGCACTAGCAGTAGGGGCAAGTTCAGGGAGTCGGCGGGGGGGGAGTGACAGGGCACTAGCAGTAGGGGCAAGTTCAGGGAGTCGGCGGGGGGGGAGTGACAGGGCACTAGCAGTAGGGGCAAGTTCAGGGAGTCGGCGGGGGGGAGTGACAGGGCACTAGCAGTAGGGGCAAGTTCAGGGAGTCGGCGGGGGGGGAGTGACAGGGCACTAGCAGTAGGGGCAAGTTCAGGGAGTCGGCGGGGGGGGAGTGACAGGGCACTAGCAGTAGGGGCAAGTTCAGGGAGTCGGCGGGGGGGAGTGACAGGGCACTAGCAGTAGGGGCAAGTTCAGGGAGTCGGCGGGGGGGGAGTGACAGGGCACTAGCAGTAGGGGCAAGTTCAGGGAGTCGGCGGGGGGGGAGTGACAGGGCACTAGCAGTAGGGGCAAGTTCAGGGAGTCGGCGGGGGGGGAGTGACAGGGCACTAGCAGTAGGGGCAAGTTCAGGGAGTCGGCGGGGGGGAGTGACAGGGCACTAGCAGTAGGGGCAAGTTCAGGGAGTCGGCGGGGGGGAGTGACAGGGCACTAGCAGTAGGGGCAAGTTCAGGGAGTCGGCGGGGGGGGAGTGACAGGGCACTAGCAGTAGGGGCAAGTTCAGGGAGTCGGCGGGGGGGAGTGACAGGGCACTAGCAGTAGGGGCAAGTTCAGGGAGTCGGCGGGGGGGGAGTGACAGGGCACTAGCAGTAGGGGCAAGTTCAGGGAGTCGGCGGGGGGGAGTGACAGGGCACTAGCAGTAGGGGCAAGTTCAGGGAGTCGGCGGGGGGGAGTGACAGGGCACTAGCAGTAGGGGCAAGTTCAGGGAGTCGGCGGGGGGGAGTGACAGGGCACTAGCAGTAGGGGCAAGTTCAGGGAGTCGGCGGGGGGGGAGTGACAGGGCACTAGCAGTAGGGGCAAGTTCAGGGAGTCGGCGGGGGGGGGAGTGACAGAGCACTAGCAGTAGGGGCAAGTTCAGGGAGTCGGCGGGGGGGAGTGACAGGGCACTAGCAGTAGGGGCAAGTTCAGGGAGTCGGCGGGGGGGAGTGACAGGGCACTAGCAGTAGGGGCAAGTTCAGGGAGTCGGCGGGGGGAAGAGACAGGGCACTAGCAGTAGGGGCAAGTTCAGGGAGTCGGCGGGGGGGAGTGACAGGGCACTAGCAGTAGGGGCAAGTTCAGGGAGTCGGCGGGGGGGGAGTGACAGGGCACTAGCAGTAGGGGCAAGTTCAGGGAGTCGGCGGGGGGGGAGTGACAGGGCACTAGCAGTAGGGGCAAGTTCAGGGAGTCGGCGGGGGGGAGTGACAGGGCACTAGCAGTAGGGGCAAGTTCAGGGAGTCGGCGGGGGGGGAGTGACAGGGCACTAGCAGTAGGGGCAAGTTCAGGGAGTCGGCGGGGGGGAGTGACAGGGCACTAGCAGTAGGGGCAAGTTCAGGGAGTCGGCGGGGGGGGAGTGACAGGGCACTAGCAGTAGGGGCAAGTTCAGGGAGTCGGCGGGGGGGGAGTGACAGGGCACTAGCAGTAGAGGCAAGTTCAGGGAGTCGGCGGGGGGGGAGTGACAGGGCACTAGCAGTAGGGGCAAGTTGAGGGAGTCGGCGGGGGGGGAGTGACAGGGCACTAGCAGTAGGGGCAAGTTCAGGGAGTCGGCGGGGGGGAGTGACAGGGCACTAGCAGTAGGGGCAAGTTCAGGGAGTCGGCGGGGGGGAGTGGCAGGGCACTAGCAGTAGGGGCAAGCTCAGGGAGTCGGCGGGGGGGGAGTGACAGGGCACTAGCAGTAGGGGCAAGTTCAGGGAGTCGGCGGGGGGGGAGTGACAGGGCACTAGCAGTAGGGGCAAGTTCAGGGAGTCGGCGGGGGGGAGTGACAGGGCACTAGCAGTAGGGGCAAGTTCAGGGAGTCGGCGGGGGGGGAGTGACAGGGCACTAGCAGTAGGGGCAAGTTCAGGGAGTCGGCGGGGGGGGAGTGACAGGGCACTAGCAGTAGGGGCAAGCTCAGGGAGTCGGCGGGGGGGGAGTGACAGGGCACTAGCAGTAGGGGCAAGTTCAGGGAGTCGGCGGGGGGGAGTGACAGGGCACTAGCAGTAGGGGCAAGTTCAGGGAGTCGGCGGGGGGGAGTGACAGGGCACTAGCAGTAGGGGCAAGTTCAGGGAGTCGGCGGGGGGGGAGTGACAGGGCACTAGCAGTAGGGGCAAGTTCAGGGAGTCGGCGGGGGGGGAGTGACAGGGCACTAGCAGTAGGGGCAAGTTCAGGGAGTCGGCGGGGGGGGGGAGTGACAGGGCACTAGCAGTAGGGGCAAGTTCAGGGAGTCGGCGGGGGGGGAGTGACAGGGCACTAGCAGTAGGGGCAAGTTCAGGGAGTCGGCGGGGGGGGAGTGACAGGGCACTAGCAGTAGGGGCAAGTTCAGGGAGTCGGCGGGGGGGGAGTGACAGGGCACTAGCAGTAGGGGCAAGTTCAGGGAGTCGGCGGGGGGGAGTGACAGGGCACTAGCAGTAGGGGCAAGTTCAGGGAGTCGGCGGGGGGGAGTGACAGGGCACTAGCAGTAGAGGCAAGTTCAGGGAGTCGGCGGGGGGGAGTGACAGGGCACTAGCAGTAGGGGCAAGATCAGGGAGTCGGCGGGGGGGGGGAGTGACAGGGCACTAGCAGTAGGGGCAAGTTCAGGGAGTCGGCGGGGGGGGAGTGACAGGGCACTAGCAGTAGGGGCAAGTTCAGGGAGTCGGCGGGGGGGAGTGACAGGGCACTAGCAGTAGGGGCAAGTTCAGGGAGTCGGCGGGGGGGGAGTGACAGGGCACTAGCAGTAGGGGCAAGTTCAGGGAGTCGGCGGGGGGGGAGTGACAGGGCACTAGCAGTAGGGGCAAGTTCAGGGAGTCGGCGGGGGGGAGTGACAGGGCACTAGCAGTAGGGGCAAGTTCAGGGAGTCGGCGGGGGGGAGTGACAGGGCACTAGCAGTAGGGGCAAGTTCAGGGAGTCGGCGGGGGGGAGTGACAGGGCACTAGCAGTAGGGGCAAGTTCAGGGAGTCGGCGGGGGAGAGTGACAGGGCACTAGCAGTAGAGGCAAGTTCAGGGAGTCGGCGGGGGGGGAGTGACAGGGCACTAGCAGTAGGGGCAAGTTCAGGGAGTCGGCGGGGGGGGAGTGACAGGGCACTAGCAGTAGGGGCAAGTTCAGGGAGTCGGCGGGGGGGGAGTGACAGGGCACTAGCAGTAGGGGCAAGTTCAGGGAGTCGGCGGGGGGGAGTGACAGGGCACTAGCAGTAGGGGCAAGTTCAGGGAGTCGGCGGGGGGGAGTGACAGGGCACTAGCAGTAGGGGCAAGTTCAGGGAGTCGGCGGGGGGGGAGTGACAGGGCACTAGCAGTAGAGGCAAGTTCAGGGAGTCGGCGGGGGGGGAGTGACAGGGCACTAGCAGTAGGGGCAAGTTCAGGGAGTCGGCGGGGGGGGAGTGACAGGGCACTAGCAGTAGGGGCAAGTTCAGGGAGTCGGCGGGGGGGAGTGACAGGGCACTAGCAGTAGGGGCAAGTTCAGGGAGTCGGCGGGGGGGGAGTGACAGGGCACTAGCAGTAGGGGCAAGTTCAGGGAGTCGGCGGGGGGGAGTCACAGGGCACTAGCAGTAGGGGCAAGTTCAGGGAGTCGGCGGGGGGGGAGTGACAGGGCACTAGCAGTAGGGGCAAGTTCAGGGAGTCGGCGGGGGGGGAGTGACAGGGCACTAGCAGTAGGGGCAAGTTCAGGGAGTCGGCGGGGGGGGAGTGACAGGGCACTAGCAGTAGGGGCAAGTTCAGGGAGTCGGCGGGGGGGGGAGTGACAGGGCACTAGCAGTAGGGGCAAGTTCAGGGAGTCGGCGGGGGGGGAGTGACAGGGCACTAGCAGTAGGGGCAAGTTCAGGGAGTCGGCGGGGGGGGGAGTGACAGGGCACTAGCAGTAGGGGCAAGTTCAGGGAGTCGGCGGGGGGGAGTGACAGGGCACTAGCAGTAGAGGCAAGTTCAGGGAGTCGGCGGGGGGGGGAGTGACAGGGCACTAGCAGTAGGGGCAAGTTCAGGGAGTCGGCGGGGGGGAGTGACAGGGCACTAGCAGTAGGGGCAAGTTCAGGGAGTCGGCGGGGGGGGAGTGACAGGGCACTAGCAGTAGGGGCAAGCTCAGGGAGTCGGCGGGGGGGAGTGACAGGGCACTAGCAGTAGGGGCAAGTTCAGGGAGTCGGCGGGGGGAGTGACAGGGCACTAGCAGTAGGGGCAAGTTCAGGGAGTCGGCGGGCGGGGAGTGACAGGGCACTAGCAGTAGGGGCAAGTTCAGGGAGTCGGCGGGGGGGGAGTGACAGGGCACTAGCAGTAGGGGCAAGTTCAGGGAGTCGGCGGGGGGGGAGTGACTGGGCACTAGCAGTAGGGGCAAGTTCAGGGAGTCGGCGGGGGGGGAGTGACAGGGCACTAGCAGTAGGGGCAAGTTCAGGGAGTCGGCGGGGGGGGGAGTGACAGGGCACTAGCAGTAGGGGCAAGTTCAGGGAGTCGGCGGGGGGGGGAGTGACAGGGCACTAGCAGTAGGGGCAAGTTCAGGGAGTCGGCGGGGGGGGGAGTGACAGGGCACTAGCAGTAGGGGCAAGTTCAGGGAGTCGGCGGGGGGGAGTGACAGGGCACTAGCAGTAGGGGCAAGTTCAGGGAGTCGGCGGGGGGGGAGTGACAGGGCACTAGCAGTAGGGGCAAGCTCAGGGAGTCGGCGGGGGGGAGTGACAGGGCACTAGCAGTAGGGGCAAGTTCAGGGAGTCGGCGGGGGGGAGTGACAGGGCACTAGCAGTAGGGGCAAGTTCAGGGAGTCGGCGGGGGGGAGTGACAGGGCACTAGCAGTAGGGGCAAGTTCAGGGAGTCGGCGGGGGGGGGAGTGACAGGGCACTAGCAGTAGGGGCAAGTTCAGGGAGTCGGCGGGGGGGAGTGACAGGGCACTAGCAGTAGGGGCAAGTTCAGGGAGTCGGCGGGGGGGGAGTGACAGGGCACTAGCAGTAGGGGCAAGTTCAGGGAGTCAGCGGGGGGAGTGACAGGGCACTAGCAGTAGGGGCAAGTTCAGGGAGTCGGCGGGGGGGGAGTGACAGGGCACTAGCAGTAGGGGCAAGTTCAGGGAGTCGGCGGGGGGGAGTGACAGGGCACTAGCAGTAGGGGCAAGCTCAGGGAGTCGGCGGGGGGGAGTGACAGAGCACTAGCAGTAGGGGCAAGTTCAGGGAGTCGGCGGGGGGGGAGTGACAGGGCACTAGCAGTAGGGGCAAGTTCAGGGAGTCGGCGGGGGGGGGAGTGACAGGGCACTAGCAGTAGAGGCAAGTTCAGGGAGTCGGCGGGGGGGAGTGACAGGGCACTAGCAGTAGGGGCAAGTTCAGGGAGTCGGCGGGGGGGAGTGACAGGGCACTAGCAGTAGGGGCAAGTTCAGGGAGTCGGCGGGGGAGAGTGACAGGGCACTAGCAGTAGGGGCAAGCTCAGGGAGTCGGTGGGGGGGGAGTGACAGGGCACTAGCAGTAGAGGCAAGTTCAGGGAGTCGGCGGGGGGGAGTGACAGGGCACTAGCAGTAGGGGCAAGCTCAGGGAGTCGGCGGGGGGGGAGTGACAGGGCACTAGCAGTAGAGGCAAGTTCAGGGAGTCGGCGGGGGGGGAGTGACAGGGCACTAGCAGTAGGGGCAAGTTCAGGGAGTCGGCGGGGGGGAGTGACAGGGCACTAGCAGTAGGGGCAAGTTCAGGGAGTCGGCGGGGGAGAGTGACAGGGCACTAGCAGTAGGGGCAAGTTCAGGGAGTCGGCGGGGGGGGAAGTGACAGGGCACTAGCAGTAGGGGCAAGTTCAGGGAGTCAGCGGGGGGGGAGTGACAGGGCACTAGCAGTAGGGGCAAGTTCAGGGAGTCGGCGGGGGGGAGTGACAGGGCACTAGCAGTAGGGGCAAGTTCAGGGAGTCGGCGGGGGGGGAGTGACAGGGCACTAGCAGTAGGGGCAAGTTCAGGGAGTCGGCGGGGGGGGAGTGACAGGGCACTAGCAGTAGGGGCAAGTTCAGGGAGTCGGCGGGGGGGGAGTGACAGGGCACTAGCAGTAGAGGCAAGTTCAGGGAGTCGGCGGGGGGGGAGTGACAGGGCACTAGCAGTAGGGGCAAGTTCAGGGAGTCGGCGGGGGGGAGTGACAGGGCACTAGCAGTAGGGGCAAGTTCAGGGAGTCGGCGGGGGGGAGTGACAGGGCACTAGCAGTAGGGGCAAGTTCAGGGAGTCGGCGGGGGGGGAGTGACAGGGCACTAGCAGTAGGGGCAAGTTCAGGGAGTCGGCGGGGGGGGAGTCACAGGGCACTAGCAGTAGGGGCAAGTTCAGGGAGTCGGCGGGGGGGGAGTGACAGGGCACTAGCAGTAGGGGCAAGTTCAGGGAGTCGGCGGGGGGGGAGTGACAGGGCACTAGCAGTAGGGGCAAGTTCAGGGAGTCGGCGGGGGGGGAGTGACAGGGCACTAGCAGTAGGGGCAAGTTCAGGGAGTCGGCGGGGGGGGAGTGACAGGGCACTAGCAGTAGGGGCAAGTTCAGGGAGTCGGCGGGGGGGAGTGACAGGGCACTAGCAGTAGGGGCAAGTTCAGGGAGTCGGCGGGGGGGAGTGACAGGGCACTAGCAGTAGGGGCAAGTTCAGGGAGTCGGCGGGGGGGGAGTGACAGGGCTCTAGCAGTAGGGCAAGCTCAGGGAGTCGGCGGGGGGGAGTGACAGGGCACTAGCAGTAGGGGCAAGTTCAGGGAGTCGGCGGGGGGGAGTGACAGGGCACTAGCAGTAGAGGCAAGTTCAGGGAGTCGGCGGGGGGGGGGAGTGACAGGGCACTAGCAGTAGGGGCAAGTTCAGGGAGTCGGCGGGGGGGAGTGACAGGGCACTAGCAGTAGGGGCAAGTTCAGGGAGTCGGCGGGGGGGGAGTGACAGGGCACTAGCAGTAGGGGCAAGCTCAGGGAGTCGGCGGGGGGGAGTGACAGGGCACTAGCAGTAGGGGCAAGTTCAGGGAGTCGGCGGGGGGAGTGACAGGGCACTAGCAGTAGGGGCAAGTTCAGGGAGTCGGCGGGCGGGGAGTGACAGGGCACTAGCAGTAGGGGCAAGTTCAGGGAGTCGGCGGGGGGGAGTGACAGGGCACTAGCAGTAGGGGCAAGTTCAGGGAGTCGGCGGGGGGGGAGTGACAGGGCACTAGCAGTAGGGGCAAGTTCAGGGAGTCGGCGGGGGGGAGTGACAGGGCACTAGCAGTAGGGGCAAGTTCAGGGAGTCGGCGGGGGGGAGTGACAGGGCACTAGCAGTAGGGGCAAGTTCAGGGAGTCGGCGGGGGGGGAGTGACAGGGCACTAGCAGTAGGGGCAAGTTCAGGGAGTCGGCGGGGGGGGAGTGACAGGGCACTAGCAGTAGGGGCAAGTTCAGGGAGTCGGCGGGGGGGGAGTGACAGGGCACTAGCAGTAGGGGCAAGTTCAGGGAGTCGGCGGGGGGGAGTGACAGGGCACTAGCAGTAGGGGCAAGTTCAGGGAGTCGGCGGGGGGGAGTGACAGGGCACTAGCAGTAGGGGCAAGTTCAGGGAGTCGGCGGGGGGGGAGTGACAGGGCACTAGCAGTAGGGGCAAGTTCAGGGAGTCGGCGGGGGGGAGTGACAGGGCACTAGCAGTAGGGGCAAGTTCAGGGAGTCGGCGGGGGGGAGTGACAGGGCACTAGCAGTAGGGGCAAGTTCAGGGAGTCGGCGGGGGGGAGTGACAGGGCACTAGCAGTAGGGGCAAGTTCAGGGAGTCGGCGGGGGGGAGTGACAGGGCACTAGCAGTAGAAGTGTGGAGGAGCTGGGGGTAAAAATGAGGAGAGGTGCAGGAAGAAAATCCCAGCTGTTCCTCAGGTGAATCCAATGGGATCCCATGCCTGCCTTGTCCCTACCCCAGATGTGCCCTAACCTGTCTGCATCCCTTGCTAATTTATCACCCCAGCCATAATTTCTCCCCTGACCTCTCATCCTAACCTCTAGTTCCTTTCCAGCCTGCCCACCCCCTTGACCCAACTCTAAATTCCTTGGGTGCCCCAGAAATCCCAGCAGGTTATTTTATGATGGGTCAGCGCAGGCCCTGCTGCTGTGAGTGTGGACAGCCTGAGTGGTTTTTCACGGCCTACAGCAGTCTAGTTTTGGACCACACAACTACACTGCTCTAAACCACATTTAAAACCACAAAAGTGGCCACAGCAGCCCTGGATTCACTACCCCAGTGTAAATGCCACACCATTAGGCCATGTCTGCACTGCACACCAAGGGGGGTTTACATCAAGCTTGCTCCCTGCAAGAGCCTAGCAGGGACAAGGCATCTGTACTTCTTACCTGGCTGGAGCAACTAGGCATGGGTAGCCCTGCCCCCTCACACCCTGGGGGCATCTTTGCTCCGCCAACCTGTGCTGGAAGGGAGGCTGCCAGCAGATGCATGCTGGAAAAGCCTTTGCCCTTAAACACAAACTCAGGAGAAGGGGTTCTCTGCAGACCGGTGAAAATCCTAGTGTAAACAGGTTATTTGCATCTCAGTCTGTTAGCAGGCAGAGGTAACAAGGTACTTGACATGGAAAAAAACCCATACAGCTGTGTTCTTAAGTCAGTTAGGCCAGGCAGCTCTCGGTTTAAAGCAGCATGATGTTGCAGTTTGAGTTCAAGCTGCCAGGGTGCCTGGTTGAACTCATGCTGAGAACCCATGTGAAAAGCCCAGGTCCCAGGGCTTCACTGCTATTCTACCCCAGTATAAAGTTAAGCACATGCCTATTTTGGTGTGGAAACACACTTGGGACTGGCTGGTGCACCAACCAACTCCTGAAACTAGGCTACAAGGCATGGCCTTGGTGCAAACACTCCACAACCAGCTTCCAGGAGGGGAACATTTCCTGCACCCCCACCCAGTTACACTCACTTGGAGGCAGAGGTCACGTGTTCAGCCTCTGCACAAGGATTCCCCATCACATTCAGCAGCTAGTGAACACGGCAGATGTGATGGTGAGACAAACATGTCAGGGGCCCTGAACCTTCCCCTTCCCCAGTCCCTCTCTAAGGCGACCACTAGAGCCACCTATCTAGTTCATACACCAGCCCCACCCCTAACCTAGCCCCCTACTTTTAACCTTACCTTTCCTCTCCCTAAGCCCAGCTCCCTGCAAACTCTGACTCTGCCCTAGGCCCTGCCCAAACCCCAGCCCTAGGCCTTCACCCTCACTGCCCTACCAAGCCTCAGCTCCTCCCCGGCACGTGCAGCTGGGGACAGGAAGGACAGTAGGACAGGCCTGCAGGAACCTGCTGACAGAGGGAGCAGAGGAATGGGGGGGGAGGGAAACAGCCTTGAGAATGGAGGATAAACTGGAGGAGGTGAACGACCCCAATAGGAAGGGCCAAGTCAAGACCTCCAGGACATTACATGTTCCAGACAGCAGCCTCACCCCCTGCCTCGGAGAGAAAACCCCAGAGCAGCAGGGAACCAGGTTGAGGTGTTCTCCCCTGGCAGTCAGTGCTGATCACAGTGCAGCACTAGGGGGCACCATGGTGCAGAAAGTGAGTGCAGTAAGGGGAACCGTGCTGCCTGGTGTTGGGGTGTTCAGTAGGGGGTGCTCTCCCCGGCAGTCAGTGCTGATCACAGTGCAGCACTAGGGGGCACCAAGGTGCAGAAAGTGAGTGCAGTAAGGGGAACCGTGCTGCCTGGTGTTGGGGTGTTCAGTAGGGGGTGCTCTCCCCGGCAGTCAGTGCTGATCACAGTGCAGCACTAGGGGGCACCATGGTGCAGAAAGTGAGTGCAGTAAGGGGCACCGTGCTGCCTGGTGTTGGGGTGTTCAGTAAGGGGTGCTCTCCCCGGCAGTCAGTGCTGATCACAGTGCAGCACTAGGGGGCACCAAGGTGCAGAAAGTGAGTGCAGTAAGGGGAACCGTGCTGCCTGGTGTTGGGGTGTTCAGTAGGGGGTGCTCTCCCCGGCAGTCAGTGCTGATCACAGTGCAGCACTAGGGGGCACCATGGTGCAGAAAGTGAGTGCAGTAAGGGGCACCGTGCTGCCTGGTGTTGGGGTGTTCAGTAGGGGGTGCTCTACCCGGCAGTCAGTGCTGATCACAGTGCAGCACTAGGGGGCACCATGGTGCAGAAAGTGAGTGCAGTAAGGGGCACCGTGCTGCCTGGTGTTGGGGTGTTCAGTAGGGGGTGCTCTCCCCGGCAGTCAGTGCTGATCACAGTGCAGCACTAGGGGGCACCATGGTGCAGAAAGTGAGTGCAGTAAGGGGCACCGTGCTGCCTGGTGTTGGGGTGTTCAGTAGGGGGTGCTCTCCCCGGCAGTCAGTGCTGATCACAGTGCAGCACTAGGGGGCACCAAGGTGCAGAAAGTGAGTGCAGTAAGGGGCACCGTGCTGCCTGGTGTTGGGGTGTTCAGTAGGGGGTGCTCTCCCCGGCAGTCAGTGCTGATCACAGTGCAGCACTAGGGGGCACCATGGTGCAGAAAGTGAATGCAGTAAGGGGAACCGTGCTGCCTGGTGTTGGGGTGTTCAGTAGGGGGTGCTCTCCCCGGCAGTCAGTGCTGATCACAGTGCAGCACTAGGGGGCACCAAGGTGCAGAAAGTGAGTGCAGTAAGGGGCACCGTGCTGCCTGGTGTTGGGGTGTTCAGTAGGGGGTGTTCTCCCCTGGCAGTCAGTGCTGATCGCAGTGCAGCACTAGGGGGCACCAAGGTGCAGAAAGTGAGTGCAGTAAGGGGCACCGTGCTGCCTGGTGTTGGGGTGTTCAGTAAGGGGTGCTCTCCCCGGCAGTCAGTGCTGATCACAGTGCAGCACTAGGGGGCACCATGGTGCAGAAAGTGAGTGCAGTAAGGGGCACCATGCTGCCTGGTGTTGGGGTGTTCAGTAGGGGGTGCTCTCCCCGGCAGTCAGTGCTGATCACAGTGCAGCACTAGGGGGCACCAAGGTGCAGAAAGTGAGTGCAGTAAGGGGCACCGTGCTGCCTGGTGTTGGGGTGTTCAGTAAGGGGTGTTCTCCCCTGACAGTCAGTGCTGATCACAGTGCAGCACTAGGGGGCACCAAGGTGCAGAAAGTGAGTGCAGTAAGGGGAACCGTGCTGCCTGGTGTTGGGGTGTTCAGTAAGGGGTGTTCTCCCCTGACAGTCAGTGCTGATCACAGTGCAGCACTAGGGGGCACCATGGTGCAGAAAGTGAGTGCAGTAAGGGGCACCGTGCTGCCTGGTGTCGGGGTGTTCAGTAAGGGGTGCTCTCCCCTGACAGTCAGTGCTGATCACAGTGCAGCACAAGGGGGCACAATGGTGCAGAAAGTGAGTGCAGTAAGGGGAACCGTGCTGCCTGGTGTTGGGGTGTTCAGTAGGGGGTGCTCTCCCCGGCAGTCAGTGCTGATCACAGTGCAGCACTAGGGGGCATCATGGTGCAGAAAGTGAGTGCAGTAAGGGGCACCATGCTGCCTGGTGTTGGGGTGTTCAGTAGGGGGTGCTCTCCCCGGCAGTCAGTGCTGATCACAGTGCAGCACTAGGGGGCACCAAGGTGCAGAAAGTGAGTGCAGTAAGGGGAACCGTGCTGCCTGGTGTTGGGGTGTTCAGTAAGGGGTGTTCTCCCCTGGCAGTCAGTGCTGATCACAGTGCAGCACTAGGGGGCACCAAGGTGCAGAAAGTGAGTGCAGTAAGGGGAACCGTGCTGCCTGGTGTCGGGGTGTTTAGTAGGGGGTGCTCTCCCCGGCAGTCAGTGCTGATCACAGTGCAGCACTAGGGGGCACCATGGTGCAGAAAGTGAGTGCAGTAAGGGGAACCGTGCTGCCTGGTGTTGGGGTGTTCAGTAAGGGGTGCTCTCCCCGGCAGTCAGTGCTGATCACAGTGCAGCACTAGGGGGCACCATGGTGCAGAAAGTGAGTGCAGTAAGGGGAACCGTGCTGCCTGGTGTTGGGGTGTTCAGTAGGGGGTGCTCTCCCCTGGCAGTCAGTGCTGATCACAGTGCAGCACTAGGGGGCACCAAGGTGCAGAATGTGAGTGCAGTAAGGGGAACCGTGCTGCCTGGTGTTGGGGTGTTCAGTAGGGGGTGCTCTCCCCGGCAGTCAGTGCTGATCACAGTGCAGCACTAGGGGGCACCAAGGTGCAGAAAGTGAGTGCAGTAAGGGGAACCGTGCTGCCTGGTGTTGGGGTGTTCAGTAGGGGGTGCTCTCCCCTGGCAGTCAGTGCTGATCACAGTGCAGCACTAGGGGGCACCAAGGTGCAGAAAGTGAGTGCAGTAAGGGGAACCGTGCTGCCTGGTGTTGGGGTGTTCAGTAGGGGGTGCTCTCCCCGGCAGTCAGTGCTGATCGCAGTGCAGCACTAGGGGGCACCAAGGTGCAGAAAGTGAGTGCAGTAAGGGGCACCGTGCTGCCTGGTGTTGGGGTGTTCAGTAAGGGGTGCTCTCCCCTGACAGTCAGTGCTGATCACAGTGCAGCACAAGGGGGCACCATGGTGCAGAAAGTGAGTGCAGTAAGGGGAACCGTGCTGCCTGGTGTTGGGGTGTTCAGTAAGGGGTGCTCTCCCTGGCAGTCAGTGCTGATCACAGTGCAGCACTAGGGGGCACCAACGTGCAGAAAGTGAGTGCAGTAAGGGGAACCGTGCTGCCTGGTGTTGGGGTGTTCAGTAGGGGGTGCTCTCCCCTGGCAGTCAGTGCTGATCACAGTGCAGCACTAGGGGGCACCATGGTGCAGAAAGTGAGTGCAGTAAGGGGAACTGTGCTGCCTGGTGTTGGGGTGTTCAGCAGGGGGTGCTCTCCCTGGCAGTCAGTGCTGATCACAGTGCAGCACTAGGGGGCACCATGGTGCAGAAAGTGAGTGCAGTAAGGGGAACCGTGCTGCCTGGTGTTGGGGTGTTCAGTAGGGGGTGCTCTCCCCGGCAGTCAGTGCTGATCGCAGTGCAGCACTAGGGGGCACCAAGGTGCAGAAAGTGAGTGCAGTAAGGGGCACCGTGCTGCCTGGTGTTGGGGTGTTCAGTAGGGGGTGCTCTCCCCGGCAGTCAGTGCTGATCACAGTGCAGCACTAGGGGGCACCATGGTGCAGAAAGTGAGTGCAGTAAGGGGCACCGTGCTGCCTGGTGCTGGGGTGTTCAGTAAGGGGTGCTCTCCCTGGCAGTCAGTGCTGATCACAGTGCAGCACTAGGGGGCACCAACGTGCAGAAAGTGAGTGCAGTAAGGGGAACCGTGCTGCCTGGTGTTGGGGTGTTCAGTAGGGGGTGCTCTCCCCTGGCAGTCAGTGCTGATCACAGTGCAGCACTAGGGGGCACCAAGGTGCAGAAAGTGAGTGCAGTAAGGGGAACCGTGCTGCCTGGTGTTGGGGTGTTCAGTAGGGGGTGCTCTCCCCGGCAGTCAGTGCTGATTGCAGTGCGGCACTAGGGGGTGCTGTGCTGCACAGACAGTGCATGGAGGTGCACCATGCTGCATGGCACCGGGAGCCCAGCAGGGGCTTCCAGGAGTCCAGCAGACGGTGCCATGCTGCGTGGCACCGGATGGGTGCTGGGGCTTCATTATCCCCACGGCAGTGAGTCTGCGTCACCTCCCTTCATCTCTCCTTGGGGTTTCCATGGAAACCTTTTAAGCCAACTTCTCAGGGAGACAAAATTCTTTTTTTAAAACGCTGTGAGGAAAGGGGGAAGGGACACATCAGTCCCCACGGGGCTCAGGGGCCCCAATCGGGAGGGAACTGAGGGGTCAGGAGGGTAGACACAGCACACCAGCCTGAGTGTTCCACATTCCCTCCTTTCCATGGCTCTGGAGGGCCATGGGGTCCTGTGGATTGGGAGGCAGAGGGTTGGGAGCCTGCACTCCTGGGTTTCAGCCTCCACTCTGGGAGGGCGGTGGGGTCTAGTGGGTCCCAGCAGGGATGCTGTGGGGAGCCAGGACTCCTGGGTCCCAGCTCTGGGAGGGGACCCTGCAGCTGGGTGCCCGCTGGCGCCACCTGGGGGCAGGGAATCTCACAGCGCCACCGGCCAGCATTTCTGCCAAAGGGTTCCCCTAGCAACTGTAACCAAGCACCCATGCGTGGCTGCAACTCAGTTGAGCTGCTTATTATGGGATGGTTCTTTTTGCCTCCTTGGCACGGCACCAGGCAGCATCGGGAGAGTGGGGGGGCGACCACTAGGATGTAGCAGGCTGCAGAAATGGGCAATGGCGACCCCAATCCTTCTCTACCAGTACAGGTACCCTGGCTAGTACCTGCCCCCATCCACCTCAATCCTGCCAGACACTCCCCCCCATCAAGAGCCCCCACTCCTCCCACGGCAGTCACCACCTCCTCCCCAAGACCCTTGTACAGAGCCCCCAACCCTCCCCAACCACATGTCATCTCCCCACAGGCCGGTGAGCAGCCCAGTCTGGAGTGTGGAGAAGGAACAGGTTTTCCTGGCAGGAGCCAGATGGCACTGGGGGGGCGCACACATTGGGAGCATGGGGTAGAGAGAGTGCAGAGGGGACAGGCCTGACTCCCAGCCATACACTCCCCACAGCTGCCCCACCTCAGAGCTACTGAGTTCTGAAAGCAGGAGCTCCACCCAGAGGTCTATTAATTTACCCTGCACTTCCTCAGTACAGGACCACAGTACGTGACTCCCTGCTTCTACACTCCTCCCAGCACAGGGGGATAGAACCCAGGAGTCCTGAGGCCTCCGCCCCCTCTGTCCCAGGACGCTGCAGAACCGAGCTAGCAACATCCAAGACAGTCTCCCTCGGAGAACACACATGTACGCACACCATTCACAAAGTACAAAATAGAAAGATCCCATCTCAAAGTACAACTCTCTCATGGGGACCAGGGCATCAGGCTAGCACCTACCGGGAATCCAGGAGCATCTCACTACAACCTCTGCTGTGCATCAGGCATTGCGAGCAATTGCATTACTGGCTCTACCAAGGAGATGCTGTTGGATCTCACAGTGAGTTTTCTTCCTCTCAGCATCTTCTGGGATGGGGGAGCTAGGAGGTGTGTGTCCCTGAGATTCCCTGGGAACCATTTTGCAATGGGCACCGCTGGCATTCAGACACCATAGCTGTGCCTCATGTTAGGATCCGCAGCGAAGGTCAACACAAGCCAGCACAGTGCACCAGTAAGAGACTGGCCAGCTCTGGATAGTCCAGCCTGGTATTCGAGCAGCTGTGCCATGCCATCCCCACCTCTCCAGCCAGCCCTGAGGTTCCAGTGGCTAGGCAGCAGTGGTTGCAGTCTTGCACCCAAGCTCCCCACACACCCCAATCCTCTGCCATGAACCCCCCTAAAACTCTCTGCCCTGGCTCCTCCCCCTAGCACACTCCATCCCACACTTAACATTTCTTACAGAATCACAGAACTGGAAGGGACCGCAAGAGGTCATCAAGTCCAGTCCCCTGCCCTCATGGCAGGATCAAGCACTGTCTAGATCAGGGATACTCAACACACAACCCGTGGGCCGCATGTGGCCTGTGGCCTGTTTGTTTGTGGCCTACAGTGTGGTTTGGGTTTACGCAGGGCTCAACACGTGGCCCTCAGGTGGGAGCCAAAACAAAAAAGTGGTCAATATAATGATCTTCTGTTAATATGCATTTTAGTAGTTAAATTTCTGGACTGTCATTGCCCATTAAAAGTGCTGTCCTACGGGTGGAAACCGGGTAAATATTGCATTTTATTAATATCAACAGAACAGACTTAAATGGGGCCTGCATGTTGTGTGGTCTTGCCTTAATCTGTGTATTCATGCCCGTCAGTGTGAAAAACTATTTGCATAAATTTGCATATATACTTGCATGCAACCACACTTAAGTTGCAGCCTTTGGCATGTGCTGTGAATATCATTGTGGCCCCCAGGGCTTCCAAAGTTGAGTAGCCCTGGAGATCATCCCTGACAAGTGCCTGTCTAACCTGCTCTTCAATATCTCCAGGGATGGGGATTCCACAACCCCCCTGGGCAATTTATTCCAGTGTTTCACCCCCCTGACAGTTAGAAAGTTTCTCCTAGTGTCCAGCCTAAACCTCCCTTGCTGCAGTTTAAGCCCCTTGCTGCTTGTCCTGTCCTCAGAGGCCAAGGAGAACCATTTTTCTCCCTCCTCCTTATAACACCCTTTTAGATACTTGAAAATTGCTGTCATGTCCCCTCTCCCTCTTCTTTTCTAAACTGAACAAGCCCAGTTCTTTCAGTCTTCCCTCCTAGCTCCTGTTCTCTGGACCTTTCCTCATTCTTGTTGCTCTTCTCTGGACCCTCTCCAATTTCTCCGCATCTTTCTTGAAATGTGGTGCCCTGAACTGGACACACTCCTCCACTTGGGGCCTAACCAGCGCAGAGTAGAGCAGAAGGCTGCTGGCTGAAGAGAAGCGGTCACTCTCCCCTAAGACCTCGTGTCTTGCTCACAACACTCCTGTTCATACAGCCCAGAATCATGTTTGCTTTTTTGGCAAGTGTCACACTGTTGACTCATGTTTAACTTGTGGTCCACTCTGACCCCTAGATCCCTTTCAGCAGTCCTCCTTCCTAGACAAATCACTTCCCATTCTGTACATGTGAAACTAACTGTTCCTTCCTAAGCTGAGTACTTTGCATTTGTCCTTATTCAACTTCATCCTACTTACTTCTGACCATTTCTCCAGTTTGTCCAGATCATTTTTACCCTATCTTCCAAAACACTTGCAACCCCTCCCAGCTTGGTATCGTCTGCAAGCTTAATAAGCATACTCTCTTTGCCAAGAGCTAAATCGTTGGTGAAGATATTGAACAGAACTGGTCCCAAAACAGACCCCTGCAGAACCCCACTTGTTATGCCTTTCCAGCAGGATTGTGAACTGTTAATAACTACTCTCTAAGAATGGTTATCCAGCCAGTTATGCATCCACCTTATAGTAGCCCCATCTAGCTTGCATTTCCCTAGTTTACTGAGAAGGTCATTACTAAAGTCTAGGTATCCCACATCCACCTCTTCTCCCTTATCCACAAGGCTTGATATCCTATCTAAGAAATATATTTGTTCTTTACAAATCCATGCTGGCTGTTACTTATCATATGTCTTCCAGATGTTTGCACATGGATTTCTTAATTACTTGCTCCATTACCTTCCCTGGCACAGAAGTTAAACTGACTGGTCTGTAGGGCCTGGGTTGTTCTTATTTCCCTTTTTATAGATGGGCACTAGATTTGCCCTTTTCCAGTCTTCTGCAATCTCACCTGCCTTCCATGACTTTTCAAAGTTGATAGCTAAAGGCTCAGATACCTCCTCTGTCAGCTCCTTGAGTATTCTAGGATGCATCTCATCAGGCCCTGGTGACTTGCAGACATCTCACTTTTCTAAGTCATTTTTAACTTATTCTTTCAACTTCTAAAACTACTCCATTTCCACTAGCATGGAATTGTCCTATCACAACCTCCCCCCCCCCCCACACACACACACACTTTCTGCCCTGCCCCTCAGGGGCTTGCAATAGGAACTTACATAACTTTCACCCCTGACAATAGGGAATTAGGGATCCCTTATGGGATCTGTAGGCTGCACAGCCTGCTGGGATCCCATAGGGCTGTGCAGTTTTGGGGTCACTGGGTGCCCTGGGTCTCAGTGGAATCTCCAGGCAAAGCACCAGGCAAAGAATCATAGAATCACAGAATACTAGGACTGGAAGGGACCTCGAGAGGTCATTGAGTCCAGTCCCCTGCCCTCATGTTAGGACCAAACACTGTCTAGACCATCCCTGATAGACATTTTATCCAACATACTCTTAAATATCTCCAGAGATGGGGATTCCACAACCTCCCTGGGCAATTTATTCCAGTGTTTGACCATCCTGACAGTTAGGAACTTTTTCCTAATGTCCAACCTAAACCTCCCTGGCTGCTGTTTAAGCCCATTGCTTCTTGTTGTATCCTCAGAGGCCAAGATGAACAAGTTTTCTCCCTCCTCCTTATGACACCCTTTTAGATACCTGAAAACGGCTCTCATGTCCCCCCTCAGTCTTCTCTTTTCCAAACTAAACAAACCCAATTCTTTCAGCCTTTCTTCATAGCTCATGTTCTCTGGACCTTTAATCATTCTTGTTGCTTTTCTCTGGACCCTCTCCAATTTCTCCACATCTTTCTTGAAATGCGGTGCCCAGAACTGGACACAATACTCCAGCTGAGGCCTAACCAGTGCAAAGTAGAGCAGAAGAATGACTTCTCGTATCTTGCTCACAACACACCTGTTAATACATCCCAGAATCATGTTTGCTTTTTTTGCAACAGCATCACACTGCTGACTCATATTCAGCTTGTGGTCCACTATAACCCCTAGATCCCTTTCTGCTGTACTCCTTCCCAGACAGTCGCTTCCCATTCTGTATGTGTGAAGGGAGAGTGTCTCAGGGTAGGACGCCACAGCATACTGGCTGTGGGATCACGTGGGACTTAGGAGGTCTGTGGGAGCTTGTGGGGCGGAGGCGTGAGGCGCGTGTGCCTGGAGGTTCCAGGGGATGGTGGGTCTCAGGTAGGTAGAAATGGTGTCCATGGCGTCTGTGGGTCAGAGGCTGAGAAGGGGCGAGGGGGAGGGATCTCTGGGTGGTTCCCTGCTCTGTCCCCTCCCTCTGGACCACAGAGCACTGGCCCGTCAGCAGACAGGACACGGGGGGAGGTGGACCTTTGGCCGTTCTGAAGTTCTAGGGGATCGGGCACCCGGGGGGGACACTGAAAGGGGACTATTTTTGTGGGATCTGGGGGCATTAGGAAGCAAGCCAATTCAGATGCATTTGTGGATCACTCATCTGTGGGATTGGGCCCTTATTTCTGTATTTGCCCAGAGTGCCAGGGTGTATTTCTGGGGATCTGCTTGGCACTGGGTGCCACTGGACACATGTCCCTAGGGCAGCACACCCCAGCCCCTAACCACTCCACTCCGTGCAGTGCTGCAACCCCTATGTCTGCACCTGGGCTCCCCTCAACCCCACACCATGCAATGCCATGCCCGTGACCTCCACGTCTGCACCTGGGCTCCCTCCCCTTGCCCCCACACTGTGCAGTGCCATGGCCCCCACATCTGCACCCTGGACCCCAACAACCCTGCCCCACCCAATGCAGCACCCCCAGCCTCCAGTCTCTGCCCCTTGCCATACCGTGCTCAGGGTGGGGCCGCCCCTCCACAGGGACGCTGACCGTGCGTCGTAGCAGCTTGGTCCGGCAGGGTTCGCTTCGCCGTTCCCTCATCAGCAATGGGTGTATCTGCAGACAGGGAAGAGGAGGGGTTACCGCTGTCCCCTCTCCCACCCTCCTCCACGGTCAGTGTCAAGGCAGGAGTCAGATCCACAACCTGCCACCCCCCAGGCGTGGAGTCGGGGAGGAGAGATGGGGTTAGCACTGCCCCCTTCCACGCCCTCCCCAGCTGTCAGATCGACAATCTACCACCCCCAAGGTGAGGCTTTGCCCTGTGTGGGAGGCATGGGAGGCAGTGGGATCTCAGGGGACCAGGCTGTACAGCACCAGGCCTGCAGCCTCCCCTGATGGATTCCGGACAAGCCCTGCCCATGCTCAGGCATAGGAGAGACCTCATGGCTGGGGCAGGTCTGGGCCCCTGGTTGAGGGAACAGGGGCTTCTCTCTGTGCTAGAGGGCAGAGGTCACTGCCCTGGTGGAGTGGGTGGGCCCCCAGGACCTCCCTGCAAGCTCCATGCTCTCTCTCACCCGAACATCCTGCCCTTGCCCTGTGGGTCTCACCTCGTCCTCGTCTAGCATAAGCAGCTGGTTTCCCGAGATTATGCAGAAGCGGGGATTCCAGGCTGGGCGTTCGTAGGGAGAGTGCATATAGGGCATGCGGTGCAGCGGGGCTCCTCGCACATCTGGGGGGAGGATTAGAGATGAGGCCATGGGGAGAGGAGTCTTCCCAGATGCACAGAACCCTTCTTCCATCCCCACACATGCGCTCCCTCCCCATGTGCACCCCTCCAGCCAGCAAGCTCCCCCTCCCTGTTCCCCCAGTGCGCTCCTCCCTTCACTTCCTCCCGCAGGCACCCCTCCCACCCGCACACCCCTCCCCATTCCCCCAGCATGCTGCTCCCCCTCATCCACCCACCCTGCCTCTCCCTTCTCCCCCACACCCTTCACACACCCTGTCCCTCCCCAGCGCACTCCTCCCATCAGCATGACCCCCTGTTCCTCCAGCATGCCCCTCCCTCCCAGCCCTGATGCACCCTTCAGTCCCCCCATCCATCCTCAGCATGATACTTCCTCCACCCCTGCCCCCCCCCCATCTCTCTCTTTCCCATGGTCCCCACAAACCCTGTGGAACTGACCCATGGGGTTATGGCAAGAAATGGCTTGCTCAGAATGACTTGTGGCTGGGCTCAGAAATGGGCCCAACTTCCCTACTGATACCTCAGAAAAGGGCCCCTCCTCCCATACCCCACTTCCAGTCTGGCCCATTGGGCCTTGCAGCTCTCGTTCCCCCTGCATCCCATCACTCCTGGCCCCAGCCTAGCCTTCCCAGGCCCGTGAAGGGCCCTCCTAGGACAGACTCACTCCCAGAGATGTTCCACCCCAATCCCCAACAGCTCGCGCTTCAGAGCGGCCCAAGGACCCAACAACCCAAGCAAGATGCTGAAGATTCCAGGACAGCACCTAGAACTTGGATACACCCTTCTCCAGGAAGGGAAGCCCTAGACCATCCCCAGCCAGATTACACCTCTCTCCCTGCCCCTGCCCCTGCCCAGGCTAAGCCCTCACCCCACTCGGCCCTCGCCAGGGTAGGATCACTGCCCACATACTGGTTCTGAGACAGCGAGACCAGAAAGCACCAGGCGCCCTACTGCCCAGCCTCTCATGCAATGCATCTGAGAACAACACCCCAGCCAAGACCGAGCCCAAGAACCCACTGGACTATAGCATCGCGCTGGGCACGCTCAGGAGATGCCAGTCCCCTCCCTGCTCCCAGGATTAAACCCCCTCCCCTCATTAACCTCCATTGTAGGCCTTATTTCCAAGTGGAATTGATCTGGATTCTGCTCCCAGCCAGGGGCTCATCTGCCTTTCTCCACTAAGTTGGGGAGCCTGGGTGGCCCTTCCACCCAGGGATCAAGTCATGTCTCTGTCCTCTCCCTTAAATCAGCTGAACCAGGCATTCTCTCCAACCTTGCAGAGTGCTGCTTCAGCCTCGCCCATTCCTCCATCACCCTTCAGCCACATGGGCACCAGAACAGGCACCTCCTCTTCAGGGCAGGCCACAGGGTAAGGCCATCTTCCTACTCATCTGGGAACCCGTGGGGGACATTGCCACGGCCACGCATTGTGACCCCACATGCCAGGGCCTGCGAGGGCACCTCATTGACTTGAAAAAAAGCCTGGAGAGGTTAAAATCTGCCTAGTTTGACTCACTGGGGGGTTGGCTTAGGGCCTGCATGGCCATGGGGTTCAGCACACAGCCACGACGCCCAGACACGGGTTTGATTTCTAAGCAGCACAAGCCACTCCGTGACTCCAGGCTCTGGGGCGCCAGCGTTGCTGGCAGAAATGCTCAGAGCTGCCAGGTCTTTGCTTGGGTCCAGTCTGACCGATTCCCGCTTTGCTCCCAGGGGCTGCACTGCTGTAACACATCTGAGCCCGCCCCAGGGCTCTGGTCAGCCACACACCCCTCCCCTGCAGAGCCAGGCCACAGGCTGTCTGGTGGTGTGTCCACAGGGCACTGGGCGCACATGGTGCTGCTCCCGGCGGGGGCTGCAAGGGCAGGGCACCCCGTTGATCCCATGCCCAGAGTACAGGGCAGGAGGCCCTCACACTAGTGGGGAGCAGAGGACCGGTCCCATGGAGAACAAGCCACCCTGAGCCCCAGGGGGATTCAGCCCTGCAGGCAGAGTACAACTTCCACCCCCATCCCAGCACAGACAATGTGGGGGGACTGGGGGGTCCCTTCACACTGGGAAGTGGCCAGGCCCCAAAAGAGGGAGAAGCAGAAAGGGCTGTGGTAGCGCAGTGCTGCCACCCAGTGGTCATTGTTGGACATAGCAGGCTATTGAATTCCCCTCTGCATCCCCTCCATCTCCAATGGAATGCAGCCTAAGGCCTGCCAGCATCACATAGGATGGGGGGCAGCACACAGCTGGAGTCCTAACTCCTCCGCACATCCCTGTAACCCACCAGACCCCACCCCACTCCAAGAGCCAGGGAGAGAACCCAGGAGTCTGGCTCCCAGTCATCTGCTGTAACCACTAGCCACCACTTCCCTCCCTCACTGAGCAGAGATGCCAAGAGTCCTGGCTCCCAGATTTCTGCTGCTATTTTGCTAATGTCTGTGCAAACTTCCAGCAAAGCATCTGCCACTTCTCCATAGCTGGTCACACAGAGGCTAATAACCTACTACTACTGCCAATTAATCCTTCAGCCACCTGGGCGAGGGCCACGCTGTGGCGCTAGCAGACGGTGGGTTGGGAGGGGGGAAGACAACAGTCTGGACCATATCATCTCGCGTTTGCACATGGAGATGGAAGGAAGGGTAGGGTTACCCCAACCCTGGCCATCTCCCCATTCCCAGCTCTTCTTTTGCAAGGCAGCGGGAGGAAGCAGCCTGTGGGGAGAGGCGCATGTGGAGCTGGACAGGCGGACGGGCCATGGGGAAGGATGGAGGGAAAGAAGGGAGTACAGGACAAAGGACCAGGGCCAGGGCCAGGGCCAGGAAAGGTTGTAAATGAATGGGTGGGAGACCATCAAGCTCCTGCCCACACCCACCATCCTGGCACTGACTCCAAATTCCTGCCTTTGTGTTTCCAGGGCTGCACATGTTGTGATGAAGGTGCACCTGGGGGCACCCGCTGGCAGAGCATGTCCAGCCAGCTGTGGCCAGGCCTTGATTTCCTGAGAGCCGGCTCTTCCCAAGCCCTAAGGGGAGGGGATTCCATGCCCAGCCATGGGGCAGGGCCAGACCAAGCAAAGCAGCAGGCCTCTAGCCTTAGGGCCTGCTGGGACTCAGCTCTGCCTGGCATGGTAGGCTCTCTGGGGGGCCCCAGACTGCCCCACAAGCCCAGCGCCCAACCAGCTGGGGGACAGTCATGCTGTGCAGGGCTTCAGGCAGCAGAGACAGAGTTGGCTTCTCCAGTGCTGAACCCACACAAAGCCGGGTATTACAGTGACATGCAAATCATATGCAAATGCACAACGCTTCCTTGCTTCAGCTGACCTGCCTGTGGATATGCAAATCTGCTCATTTGCATAACATATCCAAGTATCCCAAGGCGTTGGCCACTCCTACAAGCTGGTACCCTTGTTAGGCAGCACTCCATCCTGGGGAAGGACTTCCTTAGCACTGGCCCCCTCCCCCCAGCCCTGGCATTGCAGCGTGGGCGTTGCTGGGAGGGGGTGGTGTGTGACTGTCCCTTCAGATCCCAAGGAGCCTGAAGAACCGTGCTGGGAAGTGACAGCATGGGGGGGGGGGGTCCTGACTGGTGGAGAGAACAGCCACCCCTCTCCCCACAAAGATACAGCTACAGTCCCTGCCCCATCTCTCTCACCAGTGACAAGTCCTTCCACAGACTGAGCTGGGCAGAGGGTTCCCTATCCTGAAATGGGGAGGGACCCCAGCACCCCCTGCAGCTCACGACACTACCACGCTCTGGGGATTCGATTCATGACAGTCCCCCCACTCCTGGGATGGGGAGGGAGGAGGAGCATCCTCCAATGGGGTTACCTAGCAACCGCATCCTGCCACCTCCACGCACTGAATGGAGAGAAGAGACTGTGGGGGGGTATTTCATCCCAGCATTCCCCAAAGCAGGGGGGAGCCCCTCATTACTCCAGCTCTGGCCTCACTAAGCAGAGGGCACTGTAGGGAGCAGGGCACTGGCTGGGGGGTTCCTAGCTACTCCAGCCCCAGCCTTGCCCAGCAGGGGGCACTGTGGGGGGGCAGGAGCTGGCTGTGGGAGGGAGGGATGCCCGGCTACTGCAGCCCCAGCGTTGCCCAGCAGGGGGCACTGTGGAGGGATGGGGCAGGGCATTGACTGTGAGGGGAGACCCAGCCTTGCCCAGCAGAGGGCGCTGTGGGGATAGGACAGGGCATTGGCTGTGAGGGGAGATCCAGCCTTGCCCAGCAGGGGGTGCTGTGAGGGGATGGGGCAGGGCATTGGCTGTGAGGGGAGATCCAGCCTTGCCCAGCAGGGGGTGCTGTGAGGGGATGGGGCAGGGCATTGGCTGTGAGGGGAGACCCAGCCTTGCCCAGCAGAGGGCGCTGTGGGGATAGGACAGGGCATTGGCTGTGAGGGGAGACCCAGCCTTGCCCAGCAGAGGGTGCTGTGAGGGGAGGGCAGGGCATTGGCTGTGAGGGGAGACCCAGCCTTGCCCAGCAGAGGGCGCTGTGAGGGGAGGGCAGGGCATTGGCTGTGAGGGGAGACCCAGCCTTGCCCAGCAGAGGGCGCTGTGGGGATAGGACAGGGCATTGGCTGTGAGGGGAGATCCAGCCTTGCCCAGCAGGGGGTGCTGTGAGGGGATGGGGCAGGGCATTGGCTGTGAGGGGAGATCCAGCCTTGCCCAGCAGGGGGCGCTGTGAGGGGAGGGCAGGGCATTGGCTGTGAGGGGAGATCCAGCCTTGCCCAGCAGGGGGTGCTGTGAGGGGATGGGGCAGGGCATTGGCTGTGAGGGGAGACCCAGCCTTGCCCAGCAGAGGGCGCTGTGGGGATAGGACAGGGCATTGGCTGTGAGGGGAGATCCAGCCTTGCCCAGCAGGGGGTGCTGTGAGGGGATGGGGCAGGGCATTGGCTGTGAGGGGAGACCCAGCCTTGCCCAGCAGAGGGCGCTGTGGGGATAGGACAGGGCATTGGCTGTGAGGGAAGACCCAGCCTTGCCCAGCAGGGGGCGCTGTGAGGGATAGGACAGGGCATTGGCTGTGAGGGAAGACCCAGCCTTGCCCAGCAGGGGGTGCTGTGCGGGATGGGACAGGGCATTGGCTGTGAGGGGAGATCCAGCCTTGACCAGCAGCGGGCGCTGTGAGGCGGGGGCAGGGCATTGGCTGTGAGGGAAGATCCAGCCTTGCCCAGCAGGGGGCACTGTGGAGGGATGGGGCAGGGCATTGGCTGTGAGGGGAGACCCAGCCTTGCCCAGCAGGGGGCGCTGTGAGGGATAGGACACGGCATTGGCTGTGAGGGGAGATCCAGCCTTGCCCAGCAGGGGGCGCTGTGAGGGATAGGACAGGGCATTGGCTGTGAGGGGAGATCCAGCCTTGCCCAGCAGGGGGCGCTGTGAGGGGAGGGCAGGGCATTGGCTGTGAGGGGAGATCCAGCCTTGCCCAGCAGGGGGCACTGTGGGGGGATGGGGCAGGGCATTGGCTGTGAGGGGAGATCCAGCCTTGCCCAGCAGGGGGCACTGTGGAGGGATGGGGCAGGGCATTGGCTGTGAGGGGAGATCCAGCCTTGCCCAGCAGAGGGCGCTGTGGGGATAGGACAGGGCATTGGCTGTGAGGGGAGATCCAGCCTTGCCCAGCAGGGGGCGCTGTGAGGGGAGGGCAGGGCATTGGCTGTGAGGGGAGATCCCGCCTTGCCCAGCAGGGGGCACTGTGGGGGGATAGGGCGGGGCATTAGCTATGAGGGGGGACCCAGCTTCTCCCAAGATGGGGTGTTGTGGGGAGCAGGAAAGGGCCTTGGATGGGACAGGGGATCCAGCCTTGCCCAGCAGGGGGCGCTGTAGGGGGCAGAGCCTTGGATGGGACAGGGGATCCAGCCTTGCCCAGCTGGGGGCGCTGTAGGGGGCAGAGCCTTGGATGGGACAGGGGATCCAGCCTTGCCCAGCTGGGGGTGCTGTAGGGGGCAGAGCCTTGGATGGGACAGGGGATCCAGCCTTGCCCAGCAGGGGGCGCTGTAGGGGGCAGAGCCTTGGATGGGACAGGGGATCCAGCCTTGCCCAGCAGGGGGCGCTGTAGGGGGCAGAGCCTTGGATGGGACAGGGGATCCAGCCTTGCCCAGCAGGGGGCGCTGTAGGGGGCAGAGCCTTGGATGGGACAGGGGATCCAGCCTTGCCCAGCAGGGGGCGCTGTAGGGGGCAGAGCCTTGGATGGGACAGGGGATCCAGCCTTGCCCAGCAGGGGGCGCTGTAGGGGACAGAGCCTTGGATGGGACAGGGGATCCAGCCTTGCCCAGCAGAGGGCGCTGTAGGGGGCAGAGCCTTGGATGGGACAGGGGATCCAGCCTTGCCCAGCAGGGGGCGCTATAGGGGGCAGAGCCTTGGATGGGACAGGGGATCAGCCTTGCCCAGCAGGGGGCTCTGTGGGGGGCAGGGCTTTGGCTGTGAGCGGCGGGAAGGGTGTAGCTGGTGCCAGCATGGAGAGCATTTGTGTGTTTAAAGGCCCCTTTTACTAGTGAGTAGGGTGCTTCGTTTAGTGCCTCGTTAATATTGCTATTTTGGGCCCACAATAAATTAGCATAATAGATGATGGGGCAGTTCAGATGGGAGCCTGCAGCCCTGCTCCCCGGCACTGCACTAAGAGGAGATTCTCCGCCCCCACAGCCCCAGCTGTGCTAGCCTTGGGGGATCCCAGCCCTGCTTGGGATCGAGGTGCACTCCATAATGAGAAGTGTGGGCGATGGGCTCAGAGGAGCTCACGGACAGGAGGACAGAAGGTGTTTGGACCCTGGTTCTGGGCAAACAATGCCTGTGACGGCACAAGTGGCATGCAAACCTCACCCCCACCCCCACCCTTTCTGGGCCAGTGGCTGGGAAAGTGGGTCACACAGGTCCTCTGGGGATCGCACCAGCCTCATGCCAAGGACCTGGGCTCCCCTGAGAGTCCACCCTGGCCACGAGCCAGCGCCATCCTTGCAGGCCCAGGGGACAGTCAGCATGTGGGAGGAGGTGAACTGCACAGAGCAATCCCTGGAACCTCCCTGGATGCCAGGGTCCCAGGACCCAAAGAACCCCCCGGACAACAGAGGCAGCCCTCTGGCAGCATGTGCTGTTCCCCTCCCACTGCGCGTCTGTCTCCCATCTGCCCCCACAGGCCTGGGTAAGGAGCCCCACTGCCCTCTATGGGACCCCCCGAGCAACTCCACTGCCCCATAATGGAACCACCCCTCAGTGACCCCACTGCCCTCTATGGGACCCCCCAGAGCAACTCCACTGCCCCATAATGGAACCACCCCCCAGTGACCCCACTGCCCTCTATGGGACCCTCCCCAGCAACTCCACTGCCCCATAATGGAACCACCCCCCAGTGACCCCACTGCCCTCTATGGGACCCCCCCGAGCAACTCCACTGCCCCATAATGGAACCACCCCCCAGTGACCCCACTGCTCTCTATGGGACCCCCCGAGCAACTCCACTGCCCCATAATGGAACCACCCCCCAGTGACCCCACTGCCCTCTATGGGACCCTCCCCAGCAACTCCACTGCCCCATAATGGAACCACCCCCCAGTGACCCCACTGCCCTCTATGGGACCCTCCCCAGCAACTCCACTGCCCCATAATGGAACCACCCCCCAGTGACCCCACTGCCCTCTATGGGACCCCCCCGAGCAACTCCACTGCCCCATAATGGAACCACCCCCCAGTGACCCCACTGCCCTCTATGGGACCCTCCCCAGCAACTCCACTGCCCCATAATGGAACCACCCCCCAGTGACCCCACTGCCCTCTATGGGACCCTCCCCAGCAACTCCACTGCCCCATAATGGAACCACCCCCCAGTGACCCCACTGCTCTCTATGGGACCCTCCCCAGCAACTCCACTGCCCCATATTGGAACCACCCCCCAGTGACCCCACTGCCCTCTATGGGACCCTCCCCAGCAACTCCACTGCCCCATAATGGAACCACCCCCCAGTGACCCCACTGCTCTCTATGGGACCCCCCCCAGCAACTCCACTGCCCCATAATGGAACCAGCCCCCAGTGATCCCACTGCCCTCTATGGGACCCTCCCCAGCAACTCCACTGCCCCATAATGGAACCACCCCCCAGTGACCCCACTGCTCTCTATGGGACCCTCCCCAGCAACTCCACTGCCCCATAATGGAACCACCCCCCAGTGACCCCACTGCCCTCTATGGGACCCTCCCCAGCAACTCCACTGCCCCATAATGGAACCACCCCCCAGTGACCCCACTGCCCTCTACGGGACCCTCCCGAGCAACTCCACTGCCCCATAATGGAACCACCCCCCAGTGACCCCACTGCTCTCTATGGGACCCTCCCCAGCAACTCCACTGCCCCATAATGGAACCACCCCCCAGTGACCCCACTGCCCTCTATGGGACCCTCCCCAGCAACTCCACTGCCCCATAATGGAACCACCCCCCAGTGACCCCACTGCTCTCTATGGGACCCTCCCCAGCAACTCCACTGCCCCATAATGGAACCACCCCCCAGTGACCCCACTGCCCTCTATGGGACCCTCCCCAGCAACTCCACTGCCCCATAATGGAACCACCCCCCAGTGACCCCACTGCCCTCTATGGGACCCTCCCCAGCAACTCCACTGCCCCATAATGGAACCACCCCCCAGTGACCCCTCTGCCCTCTATGGGACCCTCCCCAGCAACTCCACTGCCCCATAATGGAACCACCCCCCAGTGACCCCACTGCTCTCTATGGGACCCTCCCCAGCAACTCCACTGCCCCATAATGGAACCACCCCGCAGTGACCCCACTGCTCTCTATGGGACCCTCCCCAGCAACTCCACTGCCCCATAATGGAACCACCCCCCATTGACCCCACTGCTCTCTATGGGACCCTCCCCAGCAACTCCACTGCCCCATAATGGAACCACCCCCCAGTGACCCCACTGCCCTTTATGGGACCCTCCCCAGCAACTCCACTGCCCCATAATGGAACCACCCCCCAGTGACCCCACTGCCCTCTATGGGACCCTCCCCAGCAACTCCACTGCCCCATAATGGAACCACCCCCCAGTGACCCCACTGCTCTCTATGGGACCCTCCCCAGCAACTCCACTGCCCCATAATGGAACCACCCCCAGTGACCCCTCTGCTCTCTATGGGACCCTCCCCAGCAACTCCATTGCCCCATAATGGAACCACCCCCCAGTGACCCCACTGCTCTCTATGGGACCCTCCCCAGCAACTCCACTGCCCCATAATGGAACCACCCCCCAGTGACCCCACTGCTCTCTATGAGACCCTCCCCAGCAACTCCACTGCCCCATAATGGAACCACCCCCCAGTGACCCCACTGCTCTCTATGGGACCCTCCCCAGCAACTCCACTGCCCCATAATGGAACCACCCCCCAGTGACCCCACTGCCCTCTATGGGACCCTCCCCAGCAACTCCACTGCCCCATAATGGAACCACCCCCCCAGTGATCCCACTGCCCTCTATGGGACCCTCCCCAGCAACTCCACTGCCCCATAATGGAACCACCCCCCAGTGACCCCACTGCTCTCTATGGGACCCTCCCCAGCAACTCCACTGCCCCATAATGGAACCACCCCCCAGTGACCCCACTGCTCTCTATGGGACCCTCCCCAGCAACTCCACTGCCCCATAATGGAACCACCCCCCAGTGACCCCACTGCCCTCTATGGGACCCTCCCCAGCAACTCCACTGCCCCATAATGGAACCACCCCCCAGTGACCCCACTGCCCTCTATGGGACCCTCCCCAGCAACTCCACTGCCCCATAATGGAACCACCCCCCAGTGACCCCACTGCCCTCTATGGGACCCTCCCCAGCAACTCCACTGCCCCATAATGGAACCACCCCCCAGTGACCCCACTGCCCTCTATGGGACCCTCCCCAGCAACTCCACTGCCCCATAATGGAACCACCCCCCAGTGACCCCACTGCCCTCTATGGGACCCTCCCTAGCAACTCCACTGCCCCATAATGGAACCACCCTCCAGTGACCCCTCTGCTCTCTATGGGACTCTCCCCAGCAACTCCACTGCCCCATAATGGAACCACCCCCCAGTGACCCCACTGCTCTCTATGGGACCCTCCCCAGCAACTCCACTGCCCCATATTGGAACCACCCCCCAGTGACCCCACTGCCCTCTATGGGACCCTCCCCAGCAACTCCACTGCCCCATAATGGAACCACCCCCCAGTGACCCCACTGCCCTCTATGGGACCCTCCCCAGCAACTCCACTGCCCCATAATGGAACCACCCCCCAGTGACCCCACTGCCCTCTATGGGACCCTCCCCAGCAACTCCACTGCCCCATAATGGAACCACCCCCCAGTGACCCCTCTGCCCTCTATGGGACCCTCCCCAGCAACTCCACTGCCCCATAATGGAACCACCCCCCAGTGACCCCACTCCCCTCTATGGGACCCTCCCCAGCAACTCCACTGCCCCATAATGGAACCACCCCCCAGTGACCCCACTGCCCTCTATGGGACCCTCCCCAGCAACTCCACTGCCCCATAATGGAACCACCCCCCAGTGACCCCTCTGCCCTCTATGGGACCCTCCCCAGCAACTCCACTGCCCCATAATGGCACCACCCCGCAGTGACCCCACTGCCCTCTATGGGACCCTCCCCAGCAACTCCACTGCCCCATAATGGCACCACCCCCCAGTGACCCCACTGCCCTCTATGGGACCCTCCCCAGCAACTCCACTGCCCCATAATGGAACCACCCCCCAGTGACCCCACTGCCCTCTATGGGACCCTCCCCAGCAACTCCACTGCCCCATAATGGAACCACCCCCCAGTGACCCCACTGCTCTCTATGGGACCCTCCCCAGCAACTCCACTGCCCCATAATGGAACCACCCCCCAGTGACCCCACTGCTCTCTATGGGACCCTCCCCAGCAACTCCACTGCCCCATAATGGAACCACCCCCCAGTGACCCCACTGCCCTCTATGGGACCCTCCCGAGCAACTCCACTGCCCCATAATGGAACCACCCCCCAGTGACCCCACTGCCCTCTATGGGACCCTCCCGAGCAACTCCACTGCCCCATAATGGAACCACCCCGCAGTGACCCCACTGCTCTCTATGGGACCCTCCCCAGCAACTCCATTGCCCCATAATGGAACCACCCCCCAGTGACCCCACTGCTCTCTATGGGACCCTCCCCAGCAACTCCACTGCCCCATAATGGAACCACCCCCCAGTGACCCCACTGCCCTCTATGGGACCCTCCCCAGCAACTCCACTGCCCCATAATGGAACCACCCCCCAGTGACCCCACTGCTCTCTATGGGACCCTCCCCAGCAACTCCACTGCCCCATAATGGAACCACCCCCCAGTGACCCCACTGCCCTCTATGGGACCCTCCCCAGCAACTCCACTGCCCCATAATGGAACCACCCCCCAGTGACCCCACTGCTCTCTATGGGACCCTCCCCAGCAACTCCACTGCCCCATAATGGAACCACCCTCCAGTGACCCCACTGCTCTCTATGGGACCCTCCCCAGCAACTCCACTGCCCCATAATGGAACCACCCCCCAGTGACCCCTCTGCTCTCTATGGGACCCTCCCCAGCAACTCCACTGCCCCATAATGGAACCACCCCCCAGTGACCCCACTGCTCTCTATGGGACCCTCCCGAGCAACTCCACTGCCCCATAATGGAACCACCCCCCAGTGACCTCACTGCCCTCTATGGGACCCTCCCGAGCAACTCCACTGACCCATAATGGAACCACCCCCCAGTGACCCCACTGCCCTCTATGGGACCCTCCCCAGCAACTCCACTGCCCCATAATGGAACCACCCCCCAGTGACCCCACTGCTCTCTATGGGACCCCCCCCCAGCAACTCCACTGCCCCATAATGGAACCACCCCCCAGTGACCCCACTGCCCTCTATGGGACCCTCCCCAGCAACTCCACTGCCCCATAATGGAACCACCCCCCAGTGACCCCACTGCTCTCTATGGGACCCTCCCCAGCAACTCCACTGCCCCATAATGGAACCACCCCGCAGTGACCCCACTGCTCTCTATGGGACCCTCCCCAGCAACTCCACTGCCCCATAATGGAACCACCCCCCAGTGACCCCACTGCCCTCTATGGGACCCTCCCCAGCAACTCCACTGCCCCATAATGGAACCACCCCCCAGTGACCCCACTGCCCTCTATGGGACCCTCCCCAGCAACTCCACTGCCCCATAATGGAACCACCCCCCAGTGACCCCACTGCCCTCTATGGGACCCTCCCGAGCAACTCCACTGCCCCATAATGGAACCACCCCCCAGTGACCCCACTGCTCTCTATGGGACCCTCCCCAGCAACTCCACTGCCCCATAATGGAACCACCCCCCAGTGACCCCACTGCCCTCTATGGGACCCTCCCCAGCAACTCCACTGCCCCATAATGGAACCACCCCCCAGTGATCCCACTGCTCTCTATGGGACCCTCCCCAGCAACTCCACTGCCCCATAATGAAACCACCCCCCAGTGACCCCACTGCCCTCTATGGGACCCTCCCCAGCAACTCCACTGCCCCATAATGGAACCACCCCCCAGTGACCCCACTGCCCTCTATGGGACCCTCCCCAGCAACTCCACTGCCCCATAATGGAACCACCCCCCAGTGACCCCACTGCCCGCTATGGGACCCTCCCCAGCAACTCCACTGCCCCATAATGGAACCACCCCCCAGTGACCCCACTGCTCTCTATGGGACCCTCCCCAGCAACTCCACTGCCCCATAATGGAACCACCCCCCAGTGACCCCTCTGCTCTCTATGGGACCCTCCCCAGCAACTCCACTGCCCCATAATGGAACCACCCCCCAGTGACCCCACTGCTCTCTATGGGACCCTCCCCAGCAACTCCACTGCCCCATAATGGAACCACCCCCCAGTGACCCCACTGCTCTCTATGGGACCCTCCCCAGCAACTCCACTGCCCCATAATGGAACCACCCCCCCAGTGATCCCACTGCCCTCTATGGGACCCTCCCCAGCAACTCCACTGCCCCATAATGGAACCACCCCCCAGTGACCCCACTGCTCTCTATGGGACCCTCCCCAGCAACTCCACTGCCCCATAATGGAACCACCCCCCAGTGACCCCACTGCTCTCTATGGGACCCTCCCCAGCAACTCCACTGCCCCATAATGGAACCACCCCCCAGTGACCCCACTGCCCTCTATGGGACCCTCCCCAGCAACTCCACTGCCCCATAATGGAACCACCCCCCAGTGACCCCACTGCTCTCTATGGGACCCTCCCCAGCAACTCCACTGCCCCATAATGGAACCACCCCCCAGTGACCCCACTGCCCTCTATGGGACCCTCCCCAGCAACTCCACTGCCCCATAATGGAACCACCCCCCAGTGACCCCACTGCTCTCTATGGGACCCTCCCCAGCAACTCCACTGCCCCATAATGGAACCACCCCCCAGTGACCCCACTGCTCTCTATGGGACCCTCCCCAGCAACTCCACTGCCCCATAATGGAACCACCCCCCAGTGACCCCACTGCCCTCTATGGGACCCTCCCCAGCAACTCCACTGCCCCATAATGGAACCACCCCCCAGTGACCCCACTGCTCTCTATGGGACCCTCCCGAGCAACTCCACTGCCCCATAATGGAACCACCCCCCAGTGACCCCACTGCTCTCTATGGGACCCTCCCCAGCAACTCCACTGCCCCATAATGGAACCACCCCCCAGTGACCCCACTGCTCTCTATGGGACCCTCCCCAGCAACTCCACTGCCCCATAATGGAACCACCCCCCAGTGACCCCACTGCCCTCTATGGGACCCTCCCCAGCAACTCCACTGCCCCATAATGGAACCACCCCCCAGTGACCCCACTGCCCTCTATGGGACCCTCCCCAGCAACTCCACTGCCCCATAATGGAACCACCCCCCAGTGACCCCACTGCCCTCTATGGGACCCTCCCCAGCAACTCCACTGCCCCATAATGGAACCACCCCCCAGTGACCCCACTGCTCTCTATGGGACCCTCCCCAGCAACTCCACTGCCCCATAATGGAACCACCCCCCAGTGACCCCACTGCCCTCTATGGGACCCTCCGCAGCAACTCCACTGCCCCATAATGGAACCACCCCCCAGTGACCCCACTGCCCTCTATGGGACCCTCCCCAGCAACTCCACTGCCCCATAATGGAACCACCCCCCAGTGACCCCACTGCCCTCTATGGGACCCTCCCCAGCAACTCCACTGCCCCATAATGGAACCACCCCCCAGTGACCCCACTGCCCTCTATGGGACCCTCCCCAGCAACTCCACTGCCCCATAATGGAACCACCCCTCAGTGACCCCACTGCTCTCTATGGGACCCTCCCCAGCAACTCCACTGCCCCATAATGGAACCACCCCCCAGTGACCCCACTGCCCTCTATGGGACCCTCCCCAGCAACTCCACTGCCCCATAATGGAACCACCCCCCAGTGACCCCACTGCTCTCTATGGGACCCTCCCCAGCAACTCCACTGCCCCATAATGGAACCACCCCCCAGTGACCCCACTGCCCTCTATGGGACCCTCCCCAGCAACTCCATTGCCCCATAATGGAACCACCCCCCAGTGACTCCACTGCTCTCTATGGGACCCTCCCCAGCAACTCCACTGCCCCATAATGGAACCACCCCCCAGTGACCCCACTGCTCTCTATGGGACCCTCCCCAGCAACTCCACTGCCCCATAATGGAACCACCCCCCAGTGACCCCACTGCTCTCTATGGGACCCTCCCCAGCAACTCCATTGCCCCATAATGGAACCACCCCCCAGTGATCCCACTGCTCTCTATGGGACCCTCCCCAGCAACTCCACTGCCCCATAATGGAACCACCCCCCAGTGACCCCACTGCTCTCTATGGGACCCTCGCCAGCAACTCCACTGCCCCATAATGGAACCACCCCCCAGTGACCCCACTGCTCTCTGTGGGACCCTCCCGAGCAACTCCACTGCCCCATAATGGAACCACCCCCCAGTGACCCCACTGCTCTCTATGGGACCCTCCCCAGCAACTCCACTGCCCCATAATGGAACCACCCCCCAGTGACCCCACTGCCCTCTATGGGACCCTCCCCAGCAACTCCACTGCCCCATAATGGAACCACCCCCCAGTGACCCCACTGCCCTCTATGGGACCCTCCCCAGCAACTCCACTGCCCCATAATGGAACCCCCCCGCAGTGACCCCACTGCCCTGTACGGGACCCTCCCGAGCAACTCCACTGCCCCATAATGGAACCACCCCCCAGTGACCCCACTGCTCTCTATGGGACCCTCCCCAGCAACTCCACTGCCCCATAATGGAACCACCCCCCAGTGACCCCACTGCTCTCTATGGGACCCTCCCCAGCAACTCCACTGCCCCATAATGGAACCACCCTCCAGTGACCCCACTGCCCTCTATGGGACCCTCCCCAGCAACTCCACTGCCCCATAATGGAACCACCCTCCAGTGACCCCACTGCCCTCTATGGGACCCTCCCCAGCAACTCCACTGCCCCATAATGGAACCACCCCCCAGTGACCCCACTGCCCTCTATGGGACCCTCCCCAGCAACTCCACTGCCCCATAATGGAACCACCCCCCAGTGACCCCACTGCTCTCTATGGGACCCTCCCCAGCAACTCCATTGCCCCATAATGGAACCACCCCCCAGTGACCCCACTGCCCTCTATGGGACCCTCCCGAGCAACTCCACTGCCCCATAATGGAACCCCCCCGCAGTGACCCCACTGCCCTGTACGGGACCCTCCCGAGCAACTCCACTGCCCCATAATGGAACCACCCCCCAGTGACCCCACTGCCCTCTATGGGACCCTCCCCAGCAACTCCACTGCCCCATAATGGAACCACCCCCCAGTGACCCCACTGCTCTCTATGGGACCCTCTCCAGCAACTCCACTGCCCCATAATGGAACCACCCCCCAGTGACCCCACTGCCCTCTATGGGACCCTCCCCAGCAACTCCACTGCCCCATAATGGAACCACCCCCCAGTGACCCCACTGCCCTCTGTGGGACCCTCCCCAGCAACTCCACTGCCCCATAATGGAACCACCCCCCAGTGACCCCACTGCTCTCTATGGGACCCTCCCCAGCAACTCCACTGCCCCATAATGGAACCACCCCCCAGTGACCCCTCTGCTCTCTATGGGACCCTCCCCAGCAACTCCACTGCCCCATAATGGAACCACCCCCCCAGTGACCCCACTGCCCTCTATGGGACCCTCCCCAGCAACTCCACTGCCCCATAATGGAACCACCCCCCAGTGACCCCACTGCTCTCTATGGGACCCTCCCCAGCAACTCCATTGCCTTCTACGGCACATCCCCCCGAGCAGCCCCACTGCCCTCTACAGAACCCCCCCAAATACCCTCAGGACCTCAATGCCCCACAGGCCTACTCTAGGTCTCCACTACCCTCTACGACACCCAATCCCTCTTTTCACCTACAGGCCCCAGGCTATGGTCCACCTCTCATTGGTCCAGCAGCAACTCTCCTGCGACCCTCTACTACCCTCAACCCAAGGGCAACAGGAAGGTTCCCAGCTTGGCCTGGCACCTCCTCCGTCTCCCCCCAGCCCCAGGTATAGCCCTTCTGCAGCCACCAATCAGCCCACCACATAACAACACCCAATACCTGCCTTGGGCTACCCCCTTCCATTTCCACCCCCAGACTTTCCACTTCCTTCTTCTTCAGACCCCACAGGCCCTGAAACTTCCCCCACCCCACTGACTCCTGGGGAACCCACCCCACGCACATCCCCTCCCCAACCGAGCCTGACCCTCCATGCCCCACCCCAGATGGGCTCTGAGCCCCCAAGCCCTGCAGTGGGAACCCCTCCCTCACCATTGTCTGCCCAGACAACACCCACATGGCCCCCCTGCTCCAACCCCACAGAGCCCCTGTACCCAGCCTCTGAGCCAGCTTGCTTGGCCCTTTCTCACAGCTCCCAGGATACCCTGAGTCTCTCCCACTTCCTGCCGCCCCCGGCCTGCACTCAGCCTGGAGCACAGCGTAGTACCACCACCTCCTGCTCTAGACACCTGACCCCCCGGGACCCTCCAGTGCTCCTCAGGCCGCAGGGCAACCGCCAGCACCCCATGGACCAGACAGCCCCTCACTGCCGCCCCCGGCCTGCACTCAGCCCGGAGCACAGCGCAGTACCACCTCCTCCTGCTCTAGACACCTGACCCCCCGGGACCCTCCAGTGCTCCTCAGGCCGCAGGGCAACCGCCAGCACCCCATGGACCAGACAGCCCCTCACTGCCGCCCCCGGCCTGCACTCAGCCCGGAGCACAGCGCAGTACCACCACCTCCTGCTCTAGACACCTGACCCCCCGGGACCCTCCAGTGCTCCTCAGGCCGCAGGGCAACCGCCAGCACCCCATGGACCAGACAGCCCCCCACTGCCGCCCCCGGCCTGCACTCAGCCCGGAGCACAGCGCAGTACCACCACCTCCTGCTCTAGACACCTGACCCCCCGGGACCCTCCAGTGCTCCTCAGGCCACAGGGCAACCGCCAGCACCCCATGGACCAGACAGCCCCTCACTGCCGCCCCCGGCCTGCACTCAGCCCGGAGCACAGCGCAGTACCACCACCTCCTGCTCTAGACACCTGACCCCCCGGGACCCTCCAGTGCTCCTCAGGCCACAGGGCAACCGCCAGCACCCCATGGACCAGACAGCCCCTCACTGCCGCCCCCAGCCTGCACTCAGCCCGGAGCACAGCGCAGTACCACCACCTCCTGCTCTAGACACCTGACCCCCCGGGACCCTCCAGTGCTCCTCAGGCCGCAGGGCAACCACCAGCACCCCATGGACCAGACAGCCCCCCACTGCCGCCCCCGGCCTGCACTCAGCCCGGAGCACAGCGCAGTACCACCACCTCCTGCTCTAGACACCTGACCCCCCCGGGACCCTCCAGTGCTCCTCAGGCCGCAGGGCAACCGCCAGCACCCCATGGACCAGACAGCCCCTCACTGCCGCCCCCGGCCTGCACTCAGCCCGGAGCACAGCGCAGTACCACCACCTCCTGCTCTAGACACCTGACCCCCCGGGACCCTCCAGTGCTCCTCAGGCCGCAGGGCAACCGCCAGCACCCCATGGACCAGACAGCCCCTCACTGCCGCCCCAGGCCTGCACTCAGCCTGGAGCACAGCGCAGTACCACCACCTCCTGCTCTAGACACCTGACCCCCCCCGGGACCCTCCAGTGCTCCTCAGGCCACAGGGCAACCGCCAGCACCCCATGGACCAGACAGCCCCTCACTGCCGCCCCCGGCCTGCACTCAGCCCGGAGCACAGCGTAGTACCACCACCTCCTGCTCTAGACACCTGACCCCCCGGGACCCTCCAGTGCTCCTCAGGCCGCAGGGCAACCGCCAGCACCCCATGGACCAGACAGCCCCTCACTGCCGCCCCAGGCCTGCACTCAGCCCGGAGCACAGCGCAGTACCACCACCTCCTGCTCTAGACACCTGACCCCCCTGGACCCTCCAGTGCTCCTCAGGCCGCAGGGCAACCGCCAGCACCCCATGGACCAGACAGCCCCCCACTGCCGCCCCCGGCCTGCACTCAGCCCGGAGCACAGCGCAGTACCACCACCTCCTGCTCTAGACACCTGACCCCCCCCGGGACCCTCCAGTGCTCCTCAGGCCACAGGGCAACCGCCAGCACCCCATGGACCAGACAGCCCCTCACTGCCGCCCCCGGCCTGCACTCAGCCCGGAGCACAGCACAGTACCACCACCTCCTGCTCTAGACACCTGACCCCCCGGGACCCTCCAGTGCTCCTCAGGCCGCAGGGCAACCGCCAGCACCCCATGGACCAGACAGCCCCTCACTGCCGCCCCCGGCCTGCACTCAGCCCGGAGCACAGCGCAGTACCACCACCTCCTGCTCTAGACACCTGACCCCCCGGGACCCTCCAGTGCTCCTCAGGCCGCAGGGCAACCGCCAGCACCCCATGGACCAGACAGCCCCTCACTGCCGCCCCCGGCCTGCACTCAGCCCGGAGCACAGCGCAGTACCACCACCTCCTGCTCTAGACACCTGACCCCCCGGGACCCTCCAGTGCTCCTCAGGCCGCAGGGCAACCGCCAGCACCCCATGGACCAGACAGCCCCTCACTGCCGCCCCAGGCCTGCACTCAGCCTGGAGCACAGCGTAGTACCACCACCTCCTGCTCTAGACACCTGACCCCCCGGGACCCTCCAGTGCTCCTCAGGCCGCAGGGCAACCGCCAGCACCCCATGGACCAGACAGCCCCTCACTGCCGCCCCAGGCCTGCACTCAGCCCGGAGCACAGCGCAGTACCACCACCTCCTGCTCTAGACACCTGACCCCCCTGGACCCTCCAGTGCTCCTCAGGCCGCAGGGCAACCGCCAGCACCCCATGGACCAGACAGCCCCCCACTGCCGCCCCCGGCCTGCACTCAGCCCGGAGCACAGCGCAGTACCACCACCTCCTGCTCTAGACACCTGACCCCCCCCGGGACCCTCCAGTGCTCCTCAGGCCACAGGGCAACCGCCAGCACCCCATGGACCAGACAGCCCCTCACTGCCGCCCCCGGCCTGCACTCAGCCCGGAGCACAGCACAGTACCACCACCTCCTGCTCTAGACACCTGACCCCCCGGGACCCTCCAGTGCTCCTCAGGCCGCAGGGCAACCGCCAGCACCCCATGGACCAGACAGCCCCTCACTGCCGCCCCCGGCCTGCACTCAGCCCGGAGCACAGCGCAGTACCACCACCTCCTGCTCTAGACACCTGACCCCCCGGGACCCTCCAGTGCTCCTCAGGCCGCAGGGCAACCGCCAGCACCCCATGGACCAGACAGCCCCCCACTGCCGCCCCCGGCCTGCACTCAGCCCGGAGCACAGCGCAGTACCACCACCTCCTGCTCTAGACACCTGACCCCCCCCGGGACCCTCCAGTGCTCCTCAGGCCACAGGGCAACCGCCAGCACCCCATGGACCAGACAGCCCCTCACTGCCGCCCCCGGCCTGCACTCAGCCCGGAGCACAGCGCAGTACCACCACCTCCTGCTCTAGACACCTGACCCCCCGGGACCCTCCAGTGCTCCTCAGGCCGCAGGGCAACCGCCAGCACCCCATGGACCAGACAGCCCCTCACTGCCGCCCCCAGCCTGCACTCAGCCCGGAGCACAGCGCAGTACCACCACCTCCTGCTCTAGACACCTGACCCCCCCTGGGACCCTCCAGTGCTCCTCAGGCCACAGGGCAACCGCCAGCACCCCATGGACCAGACAGCCCCCCACTGCCGCCCCCGGCCTGCACTCAGCCCGGAGCACAGCGCAGTACCACCACCTCCTGCTCTAGACACCTGACCCCCCGGGACCCTCCAGTGCTCCTCAGGCCGCAGGGCAACCGCCAGCACCCCATGGACCAGACAGCCCCTCACTGCCGCCCCAGGCCTGCACTCAGCCCGGAGCACAGCGCAGTACCACCACCTCCTGCTCTAGACACCTGACCCCCCGGGACCCTCCAGTGCTCCTCAGGCCGCAGGGCAACCGCCAGCACCCCATGGACCAGACAGCCCCCCACTGCCGCCCCCGGCCTGCACTCAGCCCGGAGCACAGCGCAGTACCACCACCTCCTGCTCTAGACACCTGACCCCCCGGGACCCTCCAGTGCTCCTCAGGCCGCAGGGCAACCGCCAGCACCCCATGGACCAGACAGCCCCTCACTGCCGCCCCCGGCCTGCACTCAGCCCGGAGCACAGCGCAGTACCACCACCTCCTGCTCTAGACACCTGACCCCCCGGGACCCTCCAGTGCTCCTCAGGCCGCAGGGCAACCGCCAGCACCCCATGGACCAGACAGCCCCTCACTGCCGCCCCCGGCCTGCACTCAGCCCGGAGCACAGCGCAGTACCACCACCTCCTGCTCTAGACACCTGACCCCCCGGGACCCTCCAGTGCTCCTCAGGCCGCAGGGCAACCGCCAGCACCCCATGGACCAGACAGCCCCTCACTGCCGCCCCAGGCTGCACCCGGAGGCTTCCCTGCCCCACCCAGGCCCAAACCCTCTGGGCCAAGCTGAGACCCCTTCCCCAATCAGGCCCAAGCCCCCAGCCCTGAGTGAAGCTCTCCACAGCCACGGGCCTCAGTGCCCCCCAGAACTGCCCCCCATCTGCTCCCACAGGCCCCAGTCACCACCCAGTGCAGCCCCATCTCCTTCCACCCTCATGGCCACCCCACAACTCCCGCAGAGCCCTGGCCCTCCCAGCCCCCTCTCCTGCCCTGGTGACCCCTCCCTTTCCTGCCCAGGCTCCAGTATCCCCCACCTGCCCTGCTCTAGGTGAGTCCCATCACCTCTGAACCACAGTCCTCCCGCGCCCAGGGGGCATTCAGGCACTGCCCCCCCCCGCCCCATCCATTACCTCGAAAGGGGACATAGGACATGGTTCCTTCAGCCGCCTAGTCCCTGGCGCTTGGCATGGAGGAAGCGAGGGGGGGAGAAGTCGACCCAAGAGAAAGGGGGAAGACAGGGGGCTGCTGCAGGGGGCAAGGACCCCAGGGGGAGCCAGAGAAGAGGAACCAGGAGGTCAGGAGAGTGGGGTGCAGGGGGGGTCGGGGGAAGAGGGGGATGCGGGGAGCCGGGAGAACAGGCGGATGCAGGGGGATGCTGGGGATGCAGGGGGGTCGGGGGAACCGGGTATGCAGGGGGGTCGGGGGAACCGGGGATGCTGGGGATGCAGGGGGTTCGGGGGAACCGGGGGATGCAGGGGGGTCGGGGGAACCGGGGGATGCAGGGGATGCAGGAGGTTCGGGGGAACCGGGGGATGCAGGGGGGTCGGGGGAACCGGGGATGCAGGGGGGTCGGGGGAACCGGGGATGCTGGGGATGCAGGGGGTTCGGGGGAACCGGGGATGCAGGGGGTTCGGGGGAACCGGGGGTGCAGGGGGTTCGGGGGAACCGGGGGTGCAGGGGGGTCGGGGGAACCGGGGGTGCAGGGGGGTCGGGGGAACCGGGGATGCTGGGGATGCAGGGGGTTCGGGGGAACCGGGGGTGCAGGGGGGTCGGGGGAACCGGGGGTGCAGGGGGGTCGGGGGAACCGGGGATGCTGGGGATGCAGGGGGGTCGGGGGAAGAGGGGATCGGGGGAACGGGCGCAGAGGGATGCAGGGGATCGGGGACCCGGCAGCAGCGGGCGGCGCAGCAGCGGCCGCCTCCCTCCCACGCTGCCGGGCTGGGCCCCACCGGGCCCCGCCGCCGGAGGATGCTGCTGCCGGTGCCGGAGCTGCGGCCGCTCCAGCCTCGCACCCGGGCCGCGCTGCCCCCACACTCTTAAAGGCGGCCGCGCGGCAGCTGCAGTGGGGGTGGGCGCCGCGTGCTGCCGACAGAAAAGGGAGCGGCCACGTCCCCTTTAAACATCGCTCCCCCCTTCACCCACCCCAGTCCCCCTCAGCCTGGGGGCGGGGGCACGTGGCTCCCGATCCAGGTGCTGCGGGGCCCCGGAACTGGCCCTATGGCCCTGACCCCAGTGTCCTCCACCTCCCCCAGCCCCATGGCTCCTTCTCCCCCCAGAACCCTCAGCGCTATAGACCCTGCCCCACCAGTGTCCCCCACCCAGCCCCATAGCCACTGCTGCCCAGAGCCCTCTACCCTGTCCCATTCAGCAGCCTCATGGCCCCTGCTTCCCAGAGCCTTCTGCCCCCGCATCACCATCCCTACTGCCCCCCCCCCCCCCGTCTAGGGATCCTGACTCCTCTCCAGATTTATTGCCCTGGCCTGCCTCCCAGGTGCCTCCTGCCCTTTTACCATCCCCTCCTGCCCCCCAGAACTCCCTGGGTCTTGTTCCCCGACCCTGCCACCATCCCTGGCCCCTGGTACTGCCCTGAGCCATCCCTGTGGCTGTCTGCGTGCTGAGTGTGGAGCCGGGCTGCCTGCCTTTAATGGGGCAGCAAGTGCATGAGAGTGGAGGGTGAGGGGCAGTGTGTTCACAGAGTGAATGGTGTGTGCCCAGAGCCAGTGTGAAGACACGAGGAGACTGAGCGTCTGTGCAGGGGGAATGGGATTGGGGTGGTTGTGAGTGCACGGGGCAGTGTGTATGCAGGGGGAATGGGCGTGTGAAGACACGAGGAGACTGAGCGTGTGTACAGGGGGAATGGGATTGGGGTGGGTGTGAGTGCACGGGGCAGTGTGTATGCAGGGGGAATGGGCGTGTGAAGACACAAGGAGACTGAGCGTCTGTGCAGGGGGAATGGGATTGGAGTGGGTGTGAGTGCACGGGGCAGTGTGTATGCAGGGGGAATGGGCGTGTGAAGACACGAGGAGACTGAGCGTCTGTACAGGGGGAATGGGATTGGGGTGGATGTGAGTGCACGGGGCAGTGTGTATGTAGGGGGAATGGGCGTGTGAAGACACAAGGAGACTGAGCGTCTGTGCAGGGGGAATGGGATTGGGGTGGGTGTGAGTGCACGGGGCAGTGTGTATGCAGGGGGAATGGGCGTGTGAAGACACGAGGAGACTGAGCGTCTGTGCAGGGGGAATGGGATTGGGGTGGGTGTGAGTGCACGGGGCAGTGTGTATGCAGGGGGAATGGGCGTGTGAAGACACAAGGAGACTGAGCGTCTGTGCAGGGGGAATGGGATTGGAGTGGATGTGAGTGCACGGGGCAGTGTGTATGCAGGGGGAATGGGCGTGTGAAGACACGAGGAGACTGAGCGTCTGTGCAGGGGGAATGGGATTGGGGTGGGTGTGAGTGCACGGGGCAGTGTGTATGCAGGGGGAATGGGCGTGTGAAGACACGAGGAGACTGAGCGTGTGTACAGGGGGAATGGGATTGGGGTGGGTGTGAGTGCACGGGGCAGTGTGTATGCAGGGGGAATGGGCGTGTGAAGACACGAGGAGACTGAGCGTCTGTGCAGGGGGAATGGGATTGGAGTGGGTGTGAGTGCACGGGGCAGTGTGTATGCAGGGGGAATGGGCGTGTGAAGACACGAGCAGACTGAGCGTCTGTGCAGGGGGAATGGGATTGGGGTGGGTGTGAGTGCACGGGGCAGTGTGTATGCAGGGGGAATGGGCGTGTGAAGACACGAGGAGACTGAGCGTCTGTACAGGGGGAATGGGATTGGAGTGGGTGTGAGTGCACGGGGCAGTGTGTATGCAGGGGGAATGGGCGTGTGAAGACACGAGGAGACTGAGCGTCTGTGCAGGGGGAATGGGATTGGGGTGGATGTGAGTGCACGGGGCAGTGTGTATGCAGGGGGAATGGGCGTGTGAAGACACAAGGAGACTGAGCGTCTGTGCAGGGGGAATGGGATTGGGGTGGGTGTGAGTGCACGGGGCAGTGTGTATGCAGGGGGAATGGGCGTGTGAAGACACAAGGAGACTGAGCGTCTGTGCAGGGGGAATGGGATTGGGGTGGGTGTGAGTGCACGGGGCAGTGTGTATGCAGGGGGAATGGGCGTGTGAAGACACGAGGAGACTGAGCGTGTGTACAGGGGGAATGGGATTGGGGTGGGTGTGAGTGCACGGGGCAGTGTGTATGCAGGGGGAATGGGCGTGTGAAGACACAAGGAGACTGAGCGTCTGTGCAGGGGGAATGGGATTGGAGTGGGTGTGAGTGCACGGGGCAGTGTGTATGCAGGGGGAATGGGCGTGTGAAGACACGAGGAGACTGAGCGTGTGTACAGGGGGAATGGGATTGGGGTGGATGTGAGTGCACGGGGCAGTGTGTATGCAGGGGGAATGGGCGTGTGAAGACACGAGGAGACTGAGCGTCTGTGCAGGGGGAATGGGATTGGGGTGGGTGTGAGTGCACGGGGCAGTGTGTATGCAGGGGGAATGGGCGTGTGAAGACACAAGGAGACTGAGCGTCTGTGCAGGGGGAATGGGATTGGGGTGGGTGTGAGTGCACGGGGCAGTGTGTATGCAGGGGGAATGGGCGTGTGAAGACACGAGGAGACTGAGCGTCTGTGCAGGGGGAATGGGATTGGGGTGGGTGTGAGTGCACGGGGCAGTGTGTATGCAGGGGGAATGGGCGTGTGAAGACACGAGGAGACTGAGCGTCTGTGCAGGGGGAATGGGATTGGGGTGGGTGTGAGTGCACGGGGCAGTGTGTATGCAGGGGGAATGGGCGTGTGAAGACACGAGGAGACTGAGCGTCTGTGCAGGGGGAATGGGATTGGGGTGGGTGTGAGTGCACGGGGCAGTGTGTATGCAGGGGGAATGGGCGTGTGAAGACACGAGGAGACTGAGCGTCTGTGCAGGGGGAATGGGATTGGGGTGGGTGTGAGTGCACGGGGCAGTGTGTATGCAGGGGGAATGGGCGTGTGAAGACACGAGGAGACTGAGCGTCTGTGCAGGGGGAATGGGATTGGGGTGGGTGTGAGTGCACGGGGCAGTGTGTATGCAGGGGGAATGGGCGTGTGAAGACACGAGGAGACTGAGCGTCTGTGCAGGGGGAATGGGATTGGAGTGGGTGTGAGTGCACGGGGCAGTGTGTATGCAGGGGGAATGGGCGTGTGAAGACACGAGGAGACTGAGCGTCTGTGCAGGGGGAATGGGATTGGAGTGGGTGTGAGTGCACGGGGCAGTGTGTATGCAGGGGGAATGGGCGTGTGAAGACACGAGGAGACTGAGCGTCTGTGCAGGGGGAATGGGATTGGAGTGGGTGTGAGTGCACGGGGCAGTGTGTATGCAGGGGGAATGGGCGTGTGACCGCAGCATCTCGGCAGTTGGGACAAGTATGGTGGCAGGCTAAGTGTACACATAAGTCATGGGACTGTGTAAGGAGGAAGTGTGCGTGCAGAATGCAGGCCAGTGTGTAGGGTTTGTGTGCGTTGGACAGGCATGTGCAGGGCTAGTGGGAATGGGGGGTGCTTGTGTAGAGTGGCGTGTGTGGAGCAAGTGTGCAAGATGAGTGTGAAAGAGACAAATATTCTTGCAGGGTAAGGGTGGGAGGGCAGCTGGCTTTCCCCAGCTCTGTGAGCTGAGGGTGTGACCACGCCTCGGTGTATGGTTGTGTAACAGCTCCTCCCCCATTAATGGGTCACTCTGGCGCACGGTGAGTATTTCTAGGGCAGCGCCTGACTCCTGCGGGCAGGGTGTGTGTGCACGTTGGTCTCTGAGTGGGGTGCTGAGACCCATGGGGATGAGGTAGGGTGGGGGATGGGTGCACAGAGATGTGTCCGATGGGGCTTGGCCTGTGGGCATGTTTGAGGGACGTGCACACACGGTCAGGGCGGGGGGATGGTGCGAAGGGGTGTGCGTGTGTCAGGGCAGTGTGATGGGTGTTCCGCAGGGGAGTGGCTATGGTGGCATGTGTGGGGCACATTACTGTGTGTTTAGGGATGCGCACTGAGTGGTCAGCACTGGGGACATGTGCATGGACCCATGAAGAGAAATGTGGCACGTTCCCACCTGCTCCCATTTCACCCCATTGCCAATGTTTTAGGAACCTCCTGGGCTCAGGCCTTGGCACAATTGCCCCCCTCTTCCCGCCTCACCAGCCCTGGTTGGGGCGTGTGTGTTTGGATGTGTCTGTTGGTTAGACAGGGGCACTTAAGTTGTGCTGTATACTAGGGGGTCTGTATTTGGATGATGCTAATGATCCTCAGCCTCTTCCCCCTGCTGCCAGGGATAGGCAGAACCTGGACACGGGGGTTCCCTTTCCTGCCCCAGCTCCAAGCAGCTTCTGGGGAGGGACAGATCCTGCTCATGCACTGTTAACCCCACACCTGTGAGGACAGAGGGGGCAGGATGGGGGCCCTGGCTGAGCTGGGGGGGCCCGGACAGAATAGCAGGGGGCTCTGGGGCACAATGGGGGCCCTGGCTGAGCTGGGGGCAGGACAGAGTAGCAGGGGGCTGTGGGGCAGGATGGGGCCCTGGCTGAGCTGGGGGGCAGGACAGAGTAGCAGGGGGCTGTGGGGCAGGATGGGGCCCTGGCTGAGCTGGGGGGCAGGACAGAGTAGCAGGGGGCTGTGGGGCAGGATGGGGGCCCTGGCTGAGCTGGGGGGCAGGACAGAGTAGCAGGGGGCTGTGGGGCAGGATGGGGGCCCTGGCTGAGCTGGGGGGGGCCAGGACAGAGTAGCAGGGGGCTGTGGGGCAGGATGGGGGCCCTGGCTGAGCTGGGGCGGGGGCAGGACAGAGTAGCAGGGGGCTGTGGGGCAGGATGGGGGCCCTGGCTGAGCTGGGGGGGGGCAGGACACAGTACCAGGGGGCTGTGGGGCAGGATGGGGGCCCTGGCTCAGCTGGGGGGCCAGGACAGAGTAGCAGGGGGCTGTGGAGCAGGATGGGGGCCCTGGCTGAGCTGGGGGGGGGGCCAGGACAGAGTAGCAGGGGGCTGTGAGGCAGGTTGGGGGCCCTGGCTGAGCTGAGGGGCAGGACAGAGTAGCAGGGGGCTGTGGGGCAGGATGGGGGCCCTGGCTGAGCTGGGGGGGGGCCAGGACAGAGTAGCAGGGGGCTGTGGGGCAGGATGGGGCCCTGGCTGAGCTGGGGGGGGGGCCAGGACAGAGTAGCAAGGGGCTGTGGGGCAGGATGGGGGCCCTGGCTGAGCTGGGGGGCAGGACAGAGTAGCAGGGGGCTGTGGGGCAGGATGGGGGCCCTGGCTGAGCTGGGGGGCAGGACAGAGTAGCAGGGGGCTGTGGGGCAGGATGGGGGCCTGGCTGAGCTGGGGGGGCCAGGACAGAGTAGCAGTGGGCTGTGCGGCAGGATGGGGGCCCTGGCTGAGCTGGGGGGCCAGGACAGAGTAGCAGTGGGCTGTGCGGCAGGATGGGGGCCCTGGCTGAGCTGGGGGGCCAGGACAGAGTAGTAGGGGGCTGTGGGGCAGGATGGGGGCCCTGGCTGAGCTGGGGGGCCAGGACAGAGAAGCAGGGGGCTGTGGGGCAGGATGGGGCCCTGGCTGAGCTGGGGGGCCAGGACAGAGTAGCAGGGGGCTGTGGGGAGGATGGGGCCCTGGCTGAGCTGGGGGGGGCAGGACAGAGTAGCAGGGGGCTGTGGGGCAGGATGGGGGCCCTGGCTGAGCTGGGGGGGGCAGGACAGAGTAGCAGGGGGCTGTGGGGCAGGATGGGGCCCTGGCTGAGCTGGGGGGCCAGGACAGAGTAGCAGAGGACTGGGGGGCAGGATGGGGGCCCTGGCTGAGCTGGGGGGGGGGGCAGGACAGAGTAGCAGGGGGCTGTGGGGCAGGATGGGGGCCTGGCTGAGCTGGGGGGGCAGGACAGAGTAGCAGGGGGCTGTGGGGCAGGATGGGGCCCTGGCTGAGCTGGGGGGGGCAGTACAGAGTAGCAGGGGGCTGTGGGGCAGGATGGGGGCCCTGGCTGAGCTGGGGGGTGCATGACAGAGAAGCAGGGGGCTGTGGGGCAGGATGGGGCCCTGGCTGAGCTGGGGGGGGGGGCAGGACAGAGTAGCAGGGGGCTGTGGGGCAGGATGGGGGCCCTGGCTGAGCTGGGGGGCCAGGACAGAGTAGCAGGGGGCTGTGGGGCAGGATGGGGGTCTGGCTGAGCTGGGGGGCAGGACAGAGTAGCAGGGGGCTGTGGGGCAGGATGGGGCCCTGGCTGAGCTGGGGGGGGCAGGACAGAGTAGCAGGGGGCTGTGGGGCAGGATGGGGTCTGGCTGAGCTGGGGGGCAGGACAGAGTAGCAGGGGGCTGTGGGGCAGGATGGGGCCCTGGCTGAGCTGGGGGGCAGGACAGAGTAGCAGGAGGCTGTGGGGCAGGATGGGGCCCTGGCTGAGCTGGGGGGGGGCAGGACAGAGTAGCAGGGGGCTGTGGGGCAGGATGGGGCCCTGGCTGAGCTGGGGGGCAGGACAGAGTAGCAGGGGGCTGTGGGGCAGGATGGGGCCCTGGCTGAGCTGGGGGGGGGCAGGACAGAGTAGCAGGGGGCTGTGGGGCAGGATGGGGGCCCTGGCTGAGCTGGGGGGCAGGACAGAGTAGCAGGGGGCTGTGGGGCAGGATGGGGGCCCTGGCTGAGCTGGGGGGGGCCAGGACAGAGTAGCAGGGGGCTGTGGGGCAGGATGGGGGCCCTGGCTGAGCTGGGGCGGGGGCAGGACAGAGTAGCAGGGGGCTGTGGGGCAGGATGGGGGCCCTGGCTGAGCTGGGGGGGGGCAGGACACAGTACCAGGGGGCTGTGGGGCAGGATGGGGGCCCTGGCTCAGCTGGGGGGCCAGGACAGAGTAGCAGGGGGCTGTGGAGCAGGATGGGGGCCCTGGCTGAGCTGGGGGGGGGGCCAGGACAGAGTAGCAGGGGGCTGTGAGGCAGGTTGGGGGCCCTGGCTGAGCTGAGGGGCAGGACAGAGTAGCAGGGGGCTGTGGGGCAGGATGGGGGCCCTGGCTGAGCTGGGGGGGGGCCAGGACAGAGTAGCAGGGGGCTGTGGGGCAGGATGGGGCCCTGGCTGAGCTGGGGGGGGGGCCAGGACAGAGTAGCAAGGGGCTGTGGGGCAGGATGGGGGCCCTGGCTGAGCTGGGGGGCAGGACAGAGTAGCAGGGGGCTGTGGGGCAGGATGGGGGCCCTGGCTGAGCTGGGGGGCAGGACAGAGTAGCAGGGGGCTGTGGGGCAGGATGGGGGCCTGGCTGAGCTGGGGGGGCCAGGACAGAGTAGCAGTGGGCTGTGCGGCAGGATGGGGGCCCTGGCTGAGCTGGGGGGCCAGGACAGAGTAGCAGTGGGCTGTGCGGCAGGATGGGGGCCCTGGCTGAGCTGGGGGGCCAGGACAGAGTAGTAGGGGGCTGTGGGGCAGGATGGGGGCCCTGGCTGAGCTGGGGGGCCAGGACAGAGAAGCAGGGGGCTGTGGGGCAGGATGGGGCCCTGGCTGAGCTGGGGGGCCAGGACAGAGTAGCAGGGGGCTGTGGGGAGGATGGGGCCCTGGCTGAGCTGGGGGGGGCAGGACAGAGTAGCAGGGGGCTGTGGGGCAGGATGGGGGCCCTGGCTGAGCTGGGGGGGGCAGGACAGAGTAGCAGGGGGCTGTGGGGCAGGATGGGGCCCTGGCTGAGCTGGGGGGCCAGGACAGAGTAGCAGAGGACTGGGGGGCAGGATGGGGGCCCTGGCTGAGCTGGGGGGGGGGCAGGACAGAGTAGCAGGGGGCTGTGGGGCAGGATGGGGGCCTGGCTGAGCTGGGGGGGCAGGACAGAGTAGCAGGGGGCTGTGGGGCAGGATGGGGCCCTGGCTGAGCTGGGGGGGGCAGGACAGAGTAGCAGGGGGCTGTGGGGCAGGATGGGGGCCCTGGCTGAGCTGGGGGGTGCATGACAGAGAAGCAGGGGGCTGTGGGGCAGGATGGGGCCCTGGCTGAGCTGGGGGGGGGGGCAGGACAGAGTAGCAGGGGGCTGTGGGGCAGGATGGGGGCCCTGGCTGAGCTGGGGGGGCAGGACAGAGTAGCAGGGGGCTGTGGGGCAGGATGGGGCCCTGGCTGAGCTGGGGGGCAGGACAGAGTAGCAGGGGGCTGTGGGGCAGGATGGGGCCCTGGCTGAGCTGGGGGGCAGGACAGAGTAGCAGGGGGCTGTGGGGCAGGATGGGGCCCTGGCTGAGCTGGGGGGGGCAGGACAGAGTAGCAGGGGGCTGTGGGGCAGGATGGGGGCCCTGGCTGAGCTGGGGGGGGCAGGACAGAGTAGCAGGGGGCTGTGGGGCAGGATGGGGCCCTGGCTGAGCTGGGGTGGGCAGGACTGAGTAGCAGGGGGCTGTGGGGCAGGATGGGGCCCTGGATGACCTGGGGGGCAGGACAGAGTAGCAGGGGGCAGTGGGGCAGGATGGGGCCCTGGCTGAGCTGGGGGGGCAGGACAGAGTAGCAGGGGGCTGTGGGGCAGGATGGGGGCCCTGGCTGAGCTGGGGGGCAGGACAGAGTAGCAGGGGGCTGTGGGGCAGGATGGGGGCCTGGCTGAGCTGGGGGGGCCAGGACAGAGTAGCAGTGGGCTGTGCGGCAGGATGGGGGCCCTGGCTGAGCTGGGGGGCCAGGACAGAGTAGCAGTGGGCTGTGCGGCAGGATGGGGGCCCTGGCTGAGCTGGGGGGCCAGGACAGAGTAGTAGGGGGCTGTGGGGCAGGATGGGGGCCCTGGCTGAGCTGGGGGGCCAGGACAGAGAAGCAGGGGGCTGTGGGGCAGGATGGGGCCCTGGCTGAGCTGGGGGGCCAGGACAGAGTAGCAGGGGGCTGTGGGGAGGATGGGGCCCTGGCTGAGCTGGGGGGGGCAGGACAGAGTAGCAGGGGGCTGTGGGGCAGGATGGGGGCCCTGGCTGAGCTGGGGGGGGCAGGACAGAGTAGCAGGGGGCTGTGGGGCAGGATGGGGCCCTGGCTGAGCTGGGGGGCCAGGACAGAGTAGCAGAGGACTGGGGGGCAGGATGGGGGCCCTGGCTGAGCTGGGGGGGGGGGGCAGGACAGAGTAGCAGGGGGCTGTGGGGCAGGATGGGGGCCTGGCTGAGCTGGGGGGGCAGGACAGAGTAGCAGGGGGCTGTGGGGCAGGATGGGGCCCTGGCTGAGCTGGGGGGGGCAGGACAGAGTAGCAGGGGGCTGTGGGGCAGGATGGGGGCCCTGGCTGAGCTGGGGGGTGCATGACAGAGAAGCAGGGGGCTGTGGGGCAGGATGGGGCCCTGGCTGAGCTGGGGGGGGGGCAGGACAGAGTAGCAGGGGGCTGTGGGGCAGGATGGGGGCCCTGGCTGAGCTGGGGGGGCAGGACAGAGTAGCAGGGGGCTGTGGGGCAGGATGGGGCCCTGGCTGAGCTGGGGGGCAGGACAGAGTAGCAGGGGGCTGTGGGGCAGGATGGGGCCCTGGCTGAGCTGGGGGGCAGGACAGAGTAGCAGGGGGCTGTGGGGCAGGATGGGGCCCTGGCTGAGCTGGGGGGGGCAGGACAGAGTAGCAGGGGGCTGTGGGGCAGGATGGGGGCCCTGGCTGAGCTGGGGGGGGCAGGACAGAGTAGCAGGGGGCTGTGGGGCAGGATGGGGCCCTGGCTGAGCTGGGGTGGGCAGGACTGAGTAGCAGGGGGCTGTGGGGCAGGATGGGGCCCTGGATGACCTGGGGGGCAGGACAGAGTAGCAGGGGGCAGTGGGGCAGGATGGGGCCCTGGCTGAGCTGGGGGGGCAGGACAGAGTAGCAGGGGTCTGTGGGGCAGGATGGGGCCCTGGCTGAGCTGGGGGGGGCAGGACAGAGTAGCAGGGGGCTGTGGGGCAGGATGGGGGCCCTGGCTGAGCTGGGGGGTGCATGACAGAGAAGCAGGGGGCTGTGGGGCAGGATGGGGCCCTGGCTGAGCTGGGGGGTGCAAGACAGAGTAGCAGGGGGCTGTGGGGCAGGATGGGGGCCCTGGCTGAGCTGGGGGGGCAGGACAGAGTAGCAGGGGGCTGTGGGGCAGGATGGGGGCCCTGGCTGAGCTGGGGGGGCAGGACAGAGTAGCAGGGGGCTGTGGGGCAGGATGGGGCCCTGGCTGAGCTGGGGGGCAGGACAGAGTAGCAGGGGGCTGTGGGGCAGGATGGGGCCCTGGCTGAGCTGGGGGGGGCAGGACAGAGTAGCAGGGGGCTGTGGGGCAGGATGGGGCCCTGGCTGAGCTGGGGGGCAGGACAGAGTAGCAGGGGGCTGTGGGGCAGGATGGGGCCCTGGCTGAGCTGGGGGGCCAGGACAGAGTAGCAGGGGGCTGTGGGGCAGGATGGGGCCCTGGCTGAGCTGGGGGGCAGGACAGAGTAGCAGGGGGCTGTGGGGCAGGATGGGGCCCTGGCTGAGCTGGGGGGCAGGACAGAGTAGCAGGGGGCTGTGGGGCAGGATGGGGGTCCTGGCTGAGCTGGGGGGGGCAGGACAGAGTAGCAGGGGGCTGTGGGGCAGGATGGGGCCCTGGCTGAGCTGGGGGGGCAGGACAGAGTAGCAGGGGGCTGTGGGGCAGGATGGGGCCCTGGCTGAGCTGGGGGGCCAGGACAGAGTAGCAGGGGGCTGTGGGGCAGGATGGGGCCCTGGCTGAGCAGGGGGGCAGGACAGAGTAGCAGGGGGCTGTGGGGCAGGATGGGGGTCTGGCTGAGCTGGGGGGTGCATGACAGAGTAGCAGGGGGCTGTGGGGCAGGATGGGGCCCTGGCTGAGCTGGGGGGCCAGGACAGAGTAGCAGGGGGCTGTGGGGCAGGATGGGGGTCTGGCTGAGCTGGGGGGCAGGACAGAGTAGCAGGGGGCTGTGGGGCAGGATGGGGCCCTGGCTGAGCTGGGGGGGGCAGGACAGAGTAGCAGGGGGCTGTGGGGCAGGATGGGGTCTGGCTGAGCTGGGGGGCAGGACAGAGTAGCAGGGGGCTGTGGGGCAGGATGGGGCCCTGGCTGAGCTGGGGGGCAGGACAGAGTAGCAGGAGGCTGTGGGGCAGGATGGGGCCCTGGCTGAGCTGGGGGGGGGCAGGACAGAGTAGCAGGGGGCTGTGGGGCAGGATGGGGCCCTGGCTGAGCTGGGGGGCAGGACAGAGTAGCAGGGGGCTGTGGGGCAGGATGGGGGTCTGGCTGAGCTGGGGGGGGCAGGACAGAGTAGCAGGGGGCTGTGGGGCAGGATGGGGCCCTGGCTGAGCTGGGGGGCCAGGACAGAGTAGCAGGGGGCTGTGGGGCAGGATGGGGGTCTGGCTGAGCTGGGGGGCAGGACAGAGTAGCAGGGGGCTGTGGGGCAGGATGGGGCCCTGGCTGAGCTGGGGGGGCAGGACAGAGTAGCAGGGGGCTGTGGGGCAGGATGGGGCCTGGCTGAGCTGGGGGGCAGGACAGAGTAGCAGGGGGCTGTGGGGCAGGATGGGGGCCCTGGCTGAGCTGGGGGGCCAGGACAGAGTAGCAGGGGGCTGTGGGGCAGGATGGGGGCCCTGGCTGAGCTGGGGGGCAGGACAGAGTAGCAGGGGGCTGTGGGGCAGGATGGGGGCCCTGGCTGAGCTGGGGGGCAGGACAGAGTAGCAGGGGCTGTGGGGCAGGATGGGGGCCCTGGCTGAGCTGGGGGGGCAGGACAGAGTAGCAGGGGGCTGTGGGGCAGGATGGGGCCTGGCTGAGCTGCGGGGGCAGGACAGAGTAGCAGGGGGCTGTGGGGGCAGGATGGGGGCCCTGGCTGAGCTCCTCCCTCTCGGAGGCACGTGGCGAAGGGCCGGGGGCGGGCACTCTACGGGGCGTAGGCGCCCGGCCTGGGTCACGTGCAGAGGCGGGGCGGGGCGGGGCGAGCGCTGCGCAGCCCGGCCGGGATCCCCGCGCACATGAGAGCGGCTCTCGGGGTGAGTTCGGCTGCGTGCGGCCCCCGGCCCCGCCCCCTGGGCCCCGGCCCCGCCCCCTGGCTCTCGCGGCCCGGCTGACTGGCTCCGCCCCCAGGTGCTCGCGCTGTCCCTGTGCATGGTCCCGCTGCTCCGGGCCGGGATCCGGCGACTCTGCTCCATGGCGGCCCCGCCCTGCGCCCCCGGCACCCTCTCGGCGGCCTTCGTCACCTGCCCCAACGAGAGCGTGGCCAAGGACATCGCCAGGTGGGGCCGGCCCGGGTCTGCCGCGAGCAGGGGGCCGGGAGCCCAGATAGCTGGGGTCTGCTCTGGGAGGGCAGTGGGGCTGTGGGTCAGAGCAGGGGGCCGGGAGCCCAGTAGCTGGGGTCTGCTCTGGGAGGGCAGTGGAGCTGTGGGTCAGAGCAGGGGGCCGGGAGCCCAGATAGCTGGGGTCTGCTCTGGGAGGGCAGTGGGGCTGTGGGTCAGAGCAGGGGGCCGGGAGCCCAGATAGCTGGGGTCTGCTCTGGGAGGGCAGTGGAGCTGTGGGTCAGAGCAGGGGGCTGGGTGCCCGAGTTCCTGGGGTCGACTCTGGGAGGGGAGTCGGGCTGGGGGTCAGAGCAGGGGGCTCAGAGCCCGAGTACCTGGGGTCGACTCTGGGAGGGGAGTCGGGCTGGGGGTCAGAGCAGGGGGCTGGAGCCCGAGTTCCTGGGGTCGACTCTGGGAGGGGAGTCGGGCTGGGGGTCAGAGCAGGGGGCTGGGAGCCCGAGTTCCTGGGGTCGACTCTGGGAGGGGAGTCGGGCTGGGGGTCAGAGCAGGGGGCTGGGAGCCCGAGTTCCTGGGGTCGACTCTGGGAGGGGAGTCGGGCTGGGGGTCAGAGCAGGGGGCTGGGTGCCCGAGTTCCTGGGGTCAGCTCTGGGAGGGCAGTGGGGCTGGGGGTCAGAGCAGGGGGCTGGGAGCCTGAGTTCCTGGGGTCGACTCTGGGAGGGGAGTCAGGCTGGGGGTCAGAGCAGGGGGCTGGGGAGCCCGAGTTCCTGGGGTCGACTCTGGGAGGGGAGTCGGGCTGGGGGTCAGAGCAGGGGGCTGGGTGCCCGAGTTCCTGGGATCGACTCTGGGAGGGGAGTCGGGCTGGGGGTCAGAGCAGGGGGCTGGGTGCCCGAGTTCCTGGGATCGACTCTGGGAGGGGAGTCGGGCTGGGGGTCAGAGCAGGGGGCTGGGTGCCCGAGTTCCTGGGGTCGATTCTGGGAGGGGAGTCGGGCTGGGGGTCAGAGCAGGGGGCTGGGAGCCCGAGTTCCTGGGATCGACTCTGGGAGGGGAGTCGGGCTGGGGGTCAGAGCAGGGGGCTGGGTGCCCGAGTTCCTGGGGTCGGCTCTGGGGGGTAGTGGGGGCCATGGCCTGAGCTGGTTCTGGAGCTGGAGCGCACTGACGTCTGTATCTTGGTTCTGAGCAGGGCGCTGGTAGAGAAGCACCTTGCTGCCTGTGTCAACATCGTGCCTCAGGTCACGTCCATGTGAGTGCAGGAGCAAAGGCCTCGTGCTGGACTTGGATGGGGGGTGGTGGGGGAGCTCCCTCTGCCTCCCTCTCACCCGCTCCCTCTGCCTCCCTCTCACCTACTCCCTCTGCTGCTGCTTTCAGATACGAGTGGAAGGGGAAGATTGAAGAGGACGGGGAGGTGCTGCTGGTGAGGAGCGGGGCGGGGGGGGGGTGTACGTTCTGGCAAGGAGCGGGGCGGGGGGGTGTGTACGTTCTGGTGAGGAGCGGGGCGGGGGGGTGTGTACGTTCTGGTGAGGAGCAGGGCGGGGGGTGCGTAAGTTCTGGTGAGGAGCGGGGCGGGGGGGGTGCGCGTACGTTCTGGCGAGGGGCGGGGGGGTGCGCGTACGTTCTGGCGAGGGGCGGGGCGGGGGGGGTGCGCGCACGTTCTGGCGAGGGGCGGGGCGGGGGGGTGCACGTATGTTCTGGCGAGGGGCGGGGGGGGTGCGCGCATGTTCTGGCGAGGGGCGGGGGGGTGCACGTACGTTCTGGGGCGGGGGCGGTGCGCGCATGTTCTGGCGAGGGGCGGGGGGGTGCGCGTACGTTCTGGGGCGGGGCGTGGCGGGGGGGTGCACGTACGTTCTGGGGCGGGGCGGGGGGGGGGTGCGCGCACGTTCTGGCCAGGGGCGGGGGGGGTGCGCGCACGTTCTGGCGAGGGGCAGGACAGGGGGTGCATACGTCCTGGCCAGGAGCGGGGCGGGGGGGGGTGCGCACGTTCTGGCGAGGGGCAGGACAGGGGGTGCATACGTCCTGGCCAGGAGCGGGGCGGGGGGGGTGCGCGCACGTTCTGGCGAGGAGCGGGGCGGGGGGGGGCGCGCACGTTCTGGCGAGGGGCAGGACAGGGGGTGCATACGTCCTGGCCAGGAGCGGGGCGGGGGGGGGGCGCGCACGTTCTGGCCAGGGGAGGCTCCTGCCGTCTGCCCTGCATTGTCTCCCCCAGCGGAGTGGGCAGCCCTCACCTCTTACCACCTGTCTCTCCACAGATGATCAAAACCCGGAGTTCCCGGATCCCAGCACTGACCGACTTTGTCCGGTCAGTCCAGTGTCCGCTGTCTGCTTCCCTGCCTCCTGGGGCATGGCAGGAGGGGGAGGAGGCTGCAGGGGCAGAGCAGTCAGTCAGTCCCTGGGGCGGAGGGGCAAAGCGGGGAGTTGCTGAGAAGCCCTTCCCCCATCTCCCCACAGGTCGGTGCACCCCTACGAAGTGGCCGAAGTGATTGCACTGCCCATCCAGCAGGGAAATGCGCCCTACCTGCAGTGGGTTGGGGAGACGGTGCCGGAGTGAGACCCCGCAGCAACGCGCCTCGCCCCACGCATGCTGTAGCCAATAAAGTGCCCCGGAGCATCACCTGGCAGGGTCCGTGTCTCGCTCGCGTCACGCCCAGCCCCGGGGTGGTGCCTGGAAGCCGGTTCCCTTTCTGGCCTGGGGAGGAGGAGTTGGCCGCCCGTTGCCCAATGAGCAGGCGGAGTCTGGCTGCAGCAAGCTGTTTATTGCAGGTGTGGTTTTACAGTCAGAATGGCAGTGTGGCGGCAGCAGCACGCTGGGGGGAGAGGGCACAGCTGGCCTGTGGGGAGCAGAACCGGTGCCCTCCATACAGCAGGGAAAGCAGGATGGGTGACGGGGGGGCACCCCTTTCCTCCCAGGCCTTGCTGAGCTGCCCATTCTGCCTTGGCCAGACCCATCTCGGGGGGTGCCCCATGCTCTGCTCTCCCCCTCGTTTAAATAGTTTTTACAGAACCCTACAAATGCAACAAGAAAATAAACCCTTTGACTAAAATGAAGCATTTGCCCTGGGGAGGGAGGGGCGCCCCTCTCCACCCTGGGGCCCTTCTCTGAGCAGGACTAAGCCGTTCCTGCCTTACATCCAAGCTGAAGGTGAGACCCCCCCCCATCAGAGAGGGGCAAATCCACCCCCTTCCACGGGAGAAGCCTGACCCTGCACTGTCCTGGGGGCTCCCGGGAGGTGCGTTCTGTTCAGTGGAGGGAGAGGGGGGATGCTGACAACTCGGCAGCCCCAGGAGAGGAGGTGTTGCTCTGGCATTTCTACCCCCCCTCAGAACATGCTCCCTCCACCCCATTCCACCAGGTACTGGACTGTGCCATCCAGGGTGACTCTTCGGGCCAGGATGCGGACAGCCTCCCCACGGGCCAGGCGCCCCATGGCTCCAAAGTAGCTACTGGTGGAGGGGGCAGGGCCTGGGCACAAAGAGCTGGAGGAGGAGGGCGAGGCCAGGGGCTCTGGCTGGTGCTTGGTGCTCGGGGCTGGGCAGTTGACATGGGGCAGCGGAGATGGGGCAGGGGGTTGCTCAGGGCTCTCGCTCTCCAGGGCAGGTACTTCTCTGGGGTCCGGGCTGACAGTGGTGCTCCTGTTACAAAACAAGGAGTGTCAGGGGAGGCTGGACCGTGAAAGGCTTCTCCCTCCCCCCCCCCCCCCCCCCCCCCCCGACTCACAAGCCATGGCCTGCTCCAGAAAGAACCTGCAAAGATCCCCTCCAAACCCAGTTAGAGCCCCTTTCCCTCCCCACCCCTGCTCTACAACCGCTGACAGCCCAGAATCGGCTGCCCTGGTTCTAGACCGTCCCATCCCTTAGGGGCCTGCTTTAGGGCCTCTGAGCTGCCTTTAAAAGAGAGGGGCAGCCCCCCAGAAAGCACCTCCCGCTGCAGCCCAGGCTCCAGAGAGCAATGCCCCGGGCTCTGCTCCTCTCACCTCAGGGGCCGGGCGGTGTTGGCAGAGGGGTGGAAGGAGGCGAACATCCTGATGGGAGCACTGTGGGCAAGAAGTGTGAGAGATGAGGTGTATGCAGGGCTGGCAAGGCACCCCCCCCACACACCCTGCTGCTCCCCACTCACCTCTCCAGGCAGCGGGCGTCTGTGCGGCGGAAGTTGTAGGTGCTGGAAGTGCCACTGTAGCCACAGTAGGTCTGGCTAGCACTGACGGGAGGCTCCACCCCCTCCTGCAGGGAAAGGCCATCAGGAAGGCATCCAAAGGGGGCCTCCTGGGGCAATGTGGGAGGCTGGGGCTCTGTCTGGCCTACCTGGGGGAGGGCTCTGTCCAGCTGCCACTTCTCCCTGCTGCTCCTCAGCTCCATGGTGTCTGCGGGTTCCAGAGGGACCTTCCGCCTCCGTAGCCTCCGGCGCCCTGCCCCACTGCTGCCCTGCCCTGAAAGGAAGCTGTAAGAGACCCTCCTTATCTGCACAGCACGCAGGGGGCCGCGCCGGCCGGCTCCACTGGGAGCCCAAGGGGGCTGGGTCAGTGACCCCTGGTAAGCATGAGAGGGTGGAGACTAGCCCCTCCCGACAACACTGTTTCTGCTTCTGTGGCCCCCAAACTTCCCCAGGGAGAATACGTGGCAGGTGCTTCCATTGTCCTCTCCCTCAGTCCCCCAGCACAGCACCTCCGTGGGGGTCCCTGCGCTTGTGTTGCCCTTCCCCCCTGCTGGTGGGGGCACGTGTGGGGCAGGGAGGCTGCTCACCGACTGTCAGCAAGTGAGGGCTGCCCCTGGGGCTGCTGGGCTGTGGCATCGGCAGGGCACTGAGGTGCAGGAGGCGGCACTCGCATGTGGAGCCCAAAGAGACCCTTCCGCTTCTTGATCTCCTTCCCTGAAATGAACCTGGAGAAGCAGAGAGCCGAGCCTGAACCCTGCAGGAAGAAGCTCCAGCCTCCAGCTGTGGCAATGCAGGGGTGGCTGAGAGCACAGGCAGGTGGAGGGGCATACAAGGGCTGCTGCAGGATGTGAGGGCCAGCGTGCTAGTGTATGCAAGGGCCGAGGGAGCAGCAGCACAAGTGGGGGCTGCGTGGGTCCAGGGCAGTGGGAGGGACTGGCAGAGCATGTATGGGCCAGCAAGCCATGTGGGAGGAAGCAGCATGGTGAGATGGTGGCAGCATGTGCAAGGACTGGCGAGGGTCCAGGTGAATGCCAGGGCATGATGGGGCACTGGGATGCAGCGTAGGGGCGAGGGCGTGGCAGGTGGAGGACGGGGCACTGGGATGCAGTGTAGGGGCGAGGGCGCGGCAGGTGGAGGACGGGGCACTGGGATGCAGCGTAGGGGCGAGGGCGAGGCAGGTGGAGGACGGGGCACTGGGATGCAGCGTAGGGGCGAGGGCGTGGCAGGTGGAGGACGGGAACTGGGATGCAGCGTAGGGGCGAGGGCGAGGCAGGTGAAGGACGGGGCACTGGGATGCAGCGTAGGGGCGAGGGCGCGGCAGGTGGAGGACGGGGCACTGGGATGCAGCGTAGGGGCGAGGGCGCGGCAGGTGGAGGACGGGGCACTGGGATGCAGCGTAGGGGCGAGGGCGCGGCAGGTGGAGGACGGGGCACTGGGATGCAGCGTAGGGGCGAGGGCGCGGCAGGTGGAGGACGGGGCACTGGGATGCAGCGTAGGGGCGAGGGCGCGGCAGGTGGAGGACGGGGCACTGGGATGCAGCGTAGGGGCAAGGGCGTGGCAGGTGGAGGACGGGGCACTGGGATGCAGCGTAGGGGCGAGGGCGTGGCAGGTGGAGGACGGGGCACTGGGATGCAGCATGGGGGCGAGGCCGTGGCAGCACAAGCGAGAGCCAGAGTGGCTCCAAGAAGTGGGGACATTGGTGGAACGTGGCAGAGTGTTACAGAAGCTCTTCCCACCTGTCTTTGTGGCTGCTCAGGGCACTCAGCAATTGGCTGTATCGGTCCCTCTTGGGTGTATCCGAGAGCTACAAGGAACAATGAGAATAGAGGAGGGATCAATGAGGATTAGGGACCCTTCATTGCCTACTGAATTCTCCACCTGCCTTCGCAATGTCTCTGCATCCTCAGCTCCCTCCCACCCCACTCCACTCTCTGCCTGGGTACCACCCCTTCCCTCTTTCATTTCCATCCCAGTCCTTGCTCAGCTCTAGCCCCTTCCCCACCATGTCCAGCCCCACCTCTCCCAGGAGCAGGTTGTCCCAGTTCTCGCTGGCAAACGGCAGGATCTCCCGCTCAAAGTCAAAGTATTTCTTTTTGCAGCAGATGCTAAGATGATAGAGAATGAGATGGGCCACATCCACCCTGTGGAGAGAGGAGAGAGGCTCAGGGCTGGCCCAGTGGGGACGTGAACATGTGGTGGGGGGACCAGACTCACCATCTCAGAGGAAGTCTCCGTACGCTCTCGGGGCCCCCAGTGCAGACACAGCACTCAAAGACATAAAATCTGGAAGAGATTCAAGGTGTGTGTGTGGGGGGGGGGGGATTAATCCTGGCTCTCAGGGACCTCTCCCCCTGCGCCCTCACCTCTCTGTGTGGGGGAGTGAGACATTCTGAGCCCCACCCCCAAATCTGCCCTGTGCCCCTCACCTGCATCCACAGGGCAATGGGATGGATCTCGCTTCCCTCCCCAGTTCCTGCATGTCCCATCACCTGTCTCCACAAGGGATAGGGTGGAATTCAGCCTCCCACACCCCCTTACCTATCTCCATAAAGCAGTGGCTTGCTCAGACACTGGGTACATGCCTCATGGAACCACTGGGCACAGCTGCAGCACTGCAACATCTTCAGGTTCCACCTGGGGGACAAAGGGAGGCAGAGAGTGAGAACATATCTGAGGCGGGCAGCCTGGGCTGGGCAGGGGGCCCAGCACCCTCCCAACTGGAGAGAAAAGAGTTCATCTGGGGCAGCTGCTAACCCACTACAGGCCCCAGCCAGCTCTAGAACTGCCCTCCTCTCCACCCCATGAGCAGCTCCAGAAACCCCATCTCATCCAGCCCGGGACTGCCTAGAAAAATCTCCCTCCCTGAGGGAGGCCTTTGTAGAAACCCGGCGCCTCCAGACACAACTCACTGTACAAATCTCATCCCAGTCTGCAACCACCCAATCTGGAACTTTTATTGGAGCAATCTCATGCTGCAAGTTATTTGGGGCCTTTGTTTTACAAAGACCAGCCTGCTCTAGAAACACCCAGCCTGGAAATGGCTCTAAAAAAGAGCCTGGCTCAACACAAGCTGCTTCAGATGCCTCTGAAAACCTGACCTCATAAACCCTGTCCTACTCCCATGCTCAACATCCAGTTCCAGACTCTTCTTGAAACTGCATCTAATGTCAGAACCCCATTGAGAAACACACTTGTTCAGAACTATCCTCCTAAGCCAGAACAGGCCCTAGAAAAACGTTTCACCCATAGAAAAACCCCCACCCCACTATGGACATGGCTGTGAGGCCTCCTTTAGCCACTTTGAAAAACACACTTCGGCTATGTCTACACTCGCGGCTTCTTGTGCGAGTAATATGCAAATGAGGCTTAGCGTGGAATATCGCCGAGCCTCATTTGCATACCTAATGAGCCACCATTTTTTTCAGAAGAGGCTCTTGCGCAAGAAGGAGCGTCTACACGGCCCCTTCTTGCGCAATGCTGTTCTTCCTGTCAAGTAATAGGTATAACGGCATTGGGTTTTTCTTGCGCTAGGAGGGGCAGTGTAGATGCTCCTTCTTGTGCAAGAGCCTCTTCTGAAAAAAATGGTGGCTCATTAGGTATGCAAATGAGGCTCGGCGATATTCCACGCTTAGCCTCATTTGCCTATTACTCACACAAGGAGCCGCGAGTGTAGACATAGCCTTCCTGTTCTCAGCCTGCTGTAGAAATCTCTGGCTTCCACACTGGCTCTGGAAATTGATCTCCTTGCCTGAACGCTGCTCTGGATACCTCTCCCAATTCCAAACCTCCTCCCAGTCCAGAACTAGCTCAAGACATTCAAACCCAAATGGCCTTGCTGGCTCTAGATCAGTTTAGCTCTAAAGTTAGAAACCCCTTTGAAGCAGAAGCAGTGGGGTCGGGTTTGCCTGCTCTCTTGGGATCCAAACTGAGGGGCCTAGTTGCAATCCAGATCTGACCTCCTGCTGCTCAAGGCACTCACTTTAGGAGGGGCAGGAACATTCCTGATTCCTGCCCTTTACCACAAGGAAGCAGATGCAATGACCTCAGGCATCTGCAGGGGAACTTACTCTCCAGGGCCTCCACAGTAGCAGTAACATTGCTGCCGATTGGTCAGGTGCGCAGGGTCCCACTCCAAAGCCTTGAGCTGATAGGGCAGTACCAGCTTCATGCTCAACATGGCCTTGGCATAGGGGCCTTTCTTGAGTGCACCGCCCCTCTGTGGAAGAGAGGCAGAGAGTGAGGATGGGAGGGAAGGAGGACACAAATCAGATGCAACTATAGGAGAACAGGGGCTTGAGCCAGAGGGATACACCTGCTGGGGGGATGTGGGAGGTAGTGGGACACCTGTGGATGGAGGACAATGGGAACTGGGAGGACATCAGAGACATCCCTAGGGACACAAGGGGATGCTGTTGCAGTCTGGCCTGTTGCAGCTGCCAGCCCCGTGCTCACCTTGGTGGCCACAGCAAAGACGCACTGCCGACACATCCATGCGGCGAGCCCCCCCGCTCCTTCGCTGCTGGCATCCAGCACTCTGGGCAGGTGGCACTCCTGGTGGTAGGCTGCAAGGGGAGAGAGCTAGTGAGAGAGGAGAAGGCAGTGCCTAGACAGGCCAGGGGACGGCAGCACAGGGCAGCACCACTTACTGTGCCCACATTTCTCACACCGCACCAACTGGTTCTCTGGGCTCACGGACTCGGAGTAGCACACGCAGCAGAGCTGCTCCTCCCCAGGCACGGCGGCTGTGAGAAAGAATGCAACTGGTCCAACGAATGCCTTGTGGGGGCAGGCCAAGGCTGGGACAGCAGGGGGCTGGAGGAAAGGCCTGAGGGTGCTGCTGTGCCTGTGCAGAGCCCAGGGCTGGGACAGGAGGGGCACCGGCAAAGCCCAGGGCTGGGACAGGAGGGGCACCGGCAAAGCCCAGGGCTGGGACAGGAGGGGCACTGGCAAAGCCCAGGGCTGGGCGAGCAGGGGGTGTTGGCTGAGAGTGAGGGGCTCTGGCAAAGCCCAGGGCTGGGACAGAAGGGGCACTGGCAAAGCCCAGGGCTGGGCGAGCAGAGGGTGTGGGCTGAGAGTGAGGGGCACTGGCAAAGCCCAGGGCTGGGACAGGAGGGGCACCGGCAAAGCCCAGGGCTGGGACAGGAGGGGCACCGGCAAAGCCCAGGGCTGGGCGAGCAGGGGGTGTTGGCTGAGAGTGAGGGGCTCTGGCAAAGCCCAGGGCTGGGCGAGCAGGGGGTGTGGGCTGAGAGTGAGGGGCACTGGCAAAGCCCAGGGCTGGGACAGGAGGGGCACTGGTAAAGCCCAGGGCTGGGACAGGAGGGGCACTGGCAAAGCCCAGGGCTGGGATAGGAGGGGCACTGGCAAAGCCCAGGGCTGGGCGAGCAGGGGGTGTGGGCTGAGAGTGAGGGGCACTGGAAAAGCCCAGGGCTGGGCGAGCAGGGGGTGTGGGCTGAGAGTGAGGGGCACTGGCAAAGCCCAGGGCTGGGACAGAAGGGGCACTGGCAAAGCCCAGGGCCTGGCGAGCAGGAGATGTGGGTTGAGAGTGAGGGGCACTGGCAAAGCCCAGGGCTGGGACAGAAGGGGCACTGGCAAAGCCCAGGGCTGGGCGAGCAGGAGATGTGGGTTGAGAGTGAGGGGCACTGGCAAAGCCCAGGGCTGGGACAGGAGGGGCACTGGCAAAGCCCAGGGCTGGGCGAGCAGGGGGTGTGGGCTGAGAGTGAGGGGCACTGGCAAAGCCCAGGGCTGGGACAGGAGGGACACCGGCAAAGCCCAGGGCTGGAATAGGAGGGGCACCGGCAAAGCCCAGGGCTGGGATAGGAGGGGGTGTGAGCTGAGAGTGAGGGGCACTGGCAAAGCCCAGGGCTGGGACAGGAGGGGCACTGGCAAAGCCCAGGGCTGAGAGTGAGGGGCACTGGCAAAGCCCAGGGCTGGGACAGGAGGGGCACTGGCAAAGCCCAGGGCTGGGATAGGAGGGGGTGTGAGCTGAGAGTGAGGGGCACTGGCAAAGCCCAGGGCTGGGACAGGAGGGGCACTGGCAAAGCCCAGGGCTGAGAGTGAGGGGCACTGGCAAAGCCCAGGGCTGGGACAGGAGGGGCACCGGCAAAGCCCAGGGCTGGGACAGGAGGGGCACCGGCAAAGCCCAGGGCTGGGACAGGAGGGGCACCGGCAAAGCCCAGGGCTGGGACAGGAGGGGCACCGGCAAAGCCCAGGGCTGGGACAGGAGGGGCACCGGCAAAGCCCAGGGCTGGGACAGGAGGGGCTCTGGCAAAGCCCAGGGCTGGGACAGGAGGGGCACTGGCAAAGCCCAGGGCTGGGCGAGCAGGGGGTGTGGGCTGAGAGTGAGGGGCACTGGCAAAGCCCAGGGCTGGGACAGGAGGGGCACTGGCAAAGCCCAGGGCTGGGACAGGAGGGACACCGGCAAAGCCCAGGGCTGGGATAGGAGGGGCACCGGCAAAGCACAGGGCTGGGACAGGAGGGGCACCGGCAAAGCCCAGGGCTGGGCGAGCAGGGGGTGTGAGCTGAGAGTGAGGGGCACTGGCAAAGCCCAGGGCTGGGACAGGAGGGGCACCGGCAAAGCCCAGGGCTGGGACAGGAGGGGCACTGGCAAAGCCCAGGGCTGAGAGTGAGGGGCACTGGCAAAGCCCAGGGCTGGGACAGGAGGGGCACTGGCAAAGCCCAGGGCTGAGAGTGAGGGGCACTGGCAAAGCCCAGGGCTAGGCGAGCAGGGGGTGTGGGCTGAGAGTGAGGGGCACTGGCAAAGCCCAGGGCTGGGACAGGAGGGGCACTGGCAAAGCCCAGGGCTGGGCGAGCAGGGGGTGTGGGCTGAGAGTGAGGGGCACTGGCAAAGCCCAGGGCTGGGACAGGAGGGGCACTGGCAAAGCCCAGGGCTGGGACAGGAGGGGCACTGGCAAAGCCCAGGGCTGGGACAGGAGGGGCACCGGCAAAGCCCAGGGCTGGGATAGGAGGGGCACCGGCAAAGCACAGGGCTGGGACAGGAGGGGCACCGGCAAAGCCCAGGGCTGGGCGAGCAGGGGGTGTGAGCTGAGAGTGAGGGGCACTGGCAAAGCCCAGGGCTGGGACAGGAGGGGCACCGGCAAAGCCCAGGGCTGGGACAGGAGGGGCACTGGCAAAGCCCAGGGCTGAGAGTGAGGGGCACTGGCAAAGCCCAGGGCTGGGACAGGAGGGGCACTGGCAAAGCCCAGGGCTGAGAGTGAGGGGCACTGGCAAAGCCCAGGGCTAGGCGAGCAGGGGGTGTGGGCTGAGAGTGAGGGGCACTGGCAAAGCCCAGGGCTGGGACAGGAGGGGCACTGGCAAAGCCCAGGGCTGGGCGAGCAGGGGGTGTGGGCTGAGAGTGAGGGGCACTGGCAAAGCCCAGGGCTGGGACAGGAGGGGCACTGGCAAAGCCCAGGGCTGGGACAGGAGGGGCACTGGCAAAGCCCAGGGCTGGGACAGGAGGGGCACCGGCAAAGCCCAGGGCTGGGATAGGAGGGGCACCGGCAAAGCACAGGGCTGGGACAGGAGGGGCACCGGCAAAGCCCAGGGCTGGGCGAGCAGGGGGTGTGAGCTGAGAGTGAGGGGCACTGGCAAAGCCCAGGGCTGGGACAGGAGGGGCACTGGCAAAGCCCAGGGCTAGGCGAGCAGGGGGTGTGGGCTGAGAGTGAGGGGCACTGGCAAAGCCCAGGGCTGGGACAGGAGGGGCACCGGCAAAGCCCAGGGCTGGGACAGGAGGGGCACTGGCAAAGCCCAGGGCTGAGAGTGAGGGGCACTGGCAAAGCCCAGGGCTAGGTGAGCAGGGGGTGTTGGCTGAGAGTGAGGGGCACTGGCAAAGCCCAGGGCTGGGACAGAAGGGGCACTGGCAAAGCCCAGGGCTGGGCGAGCAGGGGGTGTGGGCTGAGAGTGAGGGGCACTGGCAAAGCCCAGGGCTGGGACAGGAGGGGCACCGGCAAAGCCCAGGGCTGGGACAGGAGGGACACCGGCAAAGCCCAGGGCTGGGACAGGAGGGGCACCGGCAAAGCCCAGGGCTGGGACAGGAGGGGCACCGGCAAAGCCCAGGGCTGGGACAGGAGGGGCACCGGCAAAGCCCAGGGCTGGGACAGGAGGGGCACCGGCAAAGCCCAGGGCTGGGACAGGAGGGGCACCGGCAAAGCCCAGGGCTGGGACAGGAGGGGCACTGGCAAAGCCCAGGGCCGGGCGAGCAGGAAGCTGTCAATCAGGACTGGGCAGTACCAGTAGAGATATGTGTGGAGGAAGCCCAAGGAAGGGATAGGGTGGGGAGGGGCAGTAGATTGGGAATAGGGGTGTCAGCAGACCTGAGCGTCTGTGGGTAAAGGCTGAGGATCACTGGCAAAGCTGTGGAGCTGGGCAAGCACAGGGGGCGTAGCAGGCGGAGAGTGAGACTATATCAGAACTGCAAGGCTCACCAGGGTTAATGTCCTTCCAGAGCACCAGGAACTGGGAATTGTCCTCAAACTGCACCAGACAAACCTGCCGTGAAGCATCCACCTGCCAGAGGAGAGAGGGTGAGTGCAGGGATAGGGAGTGAAGGGAGCCTTTGTGTGTGTGTGGGGGGGGGGCTCACTCACCTTCTTGATGGTACCCAGGTAGAGCAGGCCATCAGTCCAGCGGGCCAGCACATCCTGCCCCTCCCAGAAGCGGGGCCGACTGGCAGCTGCAGCAGGGGCTGGGGCAGCTGGGCGTTTCCAAGGGCCAGAGGTCAAGCGGGAGGTTGTGCGTGTCACCCGAGAAGTCTGAGCAGTTGGCTCGCTCGCCATCACATTGTGACCAATCTGCCATGGGAGGGGAGAGAGTTAGTCATCCCAGGATTCTCCCTTCCTGTGGGGTTCCTGTACATGGCCAGGGTCACATGTCTGGGAGCTAGCCTTGGATTGGGTTCCATTTATTAGGAGTCAGTCCTTGGAGGGAGATCAGAACCAGGAAGGGATTCTCTGGGAGCATCTCAGACCTAATTGGCCTGAACTGGGGGTGTTCCAAATTCAGGGGTCCCTCTCTGTGATGTCTCAGATCTCATGGACCTAACGCTAGGGTGTCTGGCATCCTAGGCTGTCTTCTCTGGGAGGATCTGGGGATGCTTCAGACCTGCTCTGGCATCTGACAGTTTCTCAGGTCTGAGGAGTCCAGTCTTGGGGATCTGAAATTCAGGGAGTTCACCAAGGTGTCTGGGATCCAGGATTGTCTTGGAGGTGGGGGTCACTTTCAGGGAGTCTAGGGCCATGGAGGTCTTGGATTTGGGGTACTTTCTCTGCAGGATCTAGAATCTGTGAGTGTCCCAGATTTAGGAGGCCCTCTCTGGGCATGTCTGAGATCTGGGGGTGTCTTGAATTTAATTTGGAGGGCCTCTTTGGAGAAGCTGGGGGTGTTGCAGGTTCAGGGGGCACCGTCTTTGGGATCTGAGGGTGTCTGATTTAAAAGGGGTCTCTCAGGAGGATCTAAAATCTGGGGTGTTCCAGATTTGGGGAGTCTGAGGGGATTCTGGAATTTTGGGGTGTCTTGGATTCAAGAGGCCCTCTCTGGAAGTTCACAATCATGGATGGGGGGGGCCTAGGTTTGGGGGCACACGAGGGCCCTCAGGGATGGTTCTGAGACAGTCTCTGATTCAGAGAATCCAGGGATCTGGGGGTATCCTGGACTCAGGGTCCCTTTCTGAAGTATCTCAGATTCAGGGGGCATTCTCTGAGGAGAATCTGGGATCTAGGGGTGTCTCGGATTCAGGAGGGCCCCCGGGGTGGGTCTGGGATCAAGTCTCGCTCAGACTGAGGGCATCTCAGTTGTGTGAGCTCTCAGATGTGGCATGAAGGATGTCTGATTTGGGGGTGTCTCCTTTTGGGAGGATGGAGGGGCTGTCTGTAGCTGGGGCACCCATCTCTCTCCCCTGCATGGGGGAGGGAATGCTCCGTCTCTCTCAGCCTCTCCTGCCCTTACCAGGTCTCCGAGTCTCCTGTGAGGGTGGGGGCCGGCTCTCTCCCCTCCCCAGTCTGGGGAGGGGGGGGTGTCTCAGGGCTGAGGAGGCTGCCCGGGCCCTCAGGGGGTAAAGAGCAGGCCCCTCTGCGGCTCCATCCTAGAGCTGAGCCCAGTGACGCAGCAGCAGCGGCTGCCAGAGCGGGGAGGAACGAGGGGGGATGCGGAGAGACGCCGGGGGGAGGGGACCCCCCTAACACCCCCCCCTCCTGGCGCTGCCTGCAGAGCAGGCCCTCAGCACCCCCCTCAGGATCCCCCGCTTCCCCGGATCTGCACTGACAGTGGAGTGCAGCACTAGACAGATAGGGAGGGGGAAGCCTCCCTTCCCTACCCAGGGAGCCAGCCCCACCTTTGGGTGGGCTCAGAGCCAGCCCCACGAGAGGGGCCAGGCCCTGTGCCCCTTCCGGCCCCCTGGAGCCAGCCAGCCCCCAAGCGACATCCCTTGGAGGGGAAATGCCCCATGTCTCCTTCTGCATCCAGGCGCAGGGTCACTTCTGTCTCTTTTCCTCGCTACTGCCCGTCCACGTCCACGGAGCCCATTCTGCATCCCTCAATGACTTTCTGCCCGCCCTCCCCTTCAGCCACCCACTGCCCTGCCCGGCTCCCCCTTAACTGCCCCCAGCCCCTCCCAACCATTGCCTCCTTCCCTCCGGATTCACATTCTCCCTTGTCACTCCTGCCCCCCAGCCCCGCCTTCTGCTTCCCTCCTTCTGCCCCGCCAGTGCGCCAAGCTCCTCCCTCTCCCCCTCAGCCTGCTACACTCTCCCTCCCTATTCTGCCCCTTCCCGGCTGTCACCCTATTGCTGCCCCTCCCCACCCTGCCAACTTTACTGCTGCCCCTCCCCCACAGTCCCTGTCACCCCTTCTCCTGCCCCTCCCCCACTGCCCGTCACCTCTGCTCCTGCTTCACCCCCACTGCCTCCTCATCCCTCCTCCTGCCCCTCCTCCACTGTCCCCATCACCCCTCCTCCTGTCCTGCCCCCGTTGCCCGTCACCCCTCCTCACTGCCCGTCACCCTCTGCCTGCTTTGCCCCCACTGCCCTTGTCACCCCTCCTCATGCCCCGCCTCCACTGCCCCATCACCCCTGCTCCTGCCCCCATTGCCCCGTTACCCCCCTCCTGCCCTTCCCCCACTGCCCGTCACCGCAGCTCCTGCCCAGCCCCCATTACCCCGTCACCTCGCCTCCTGCCCCTTCCCCACTGCCTGTCACCCCTCCTCCTGTCCCGCCCCCATTGCCCCGTTACCCCTCCTCCTACCCCTCCACCACTGCCTCTGTCACCCCTCCTCCTGCCCCTCCCCCACTGCCCCTCTCACTCCTGCTCCTCCCCTCCCCCATTGCCCCTGTTACCCCTCCTCCTACCCCTCCACCACTGCCCCGTCACCCCTCCTCCTGTCCTGCCCCCATTGCCCCTGTCACCCCTCCTCACGGCCCGTCACCCTCCGCCTGCTTTGCCCCCACTGCCCTTGTCAGCCCTCCTCATGCCCCGCCTCCACTGACCCTATCACCCCTGCTCCTGCCCCAATTACCTCGCCACCTGCCCCTCCCCCACTGCCCGTCACCCCTCCTCCTGTCCCACCCCCACTGCCCATTACCCCTCCTCCTGCCCCTCCCCCACTGCCCCTGTCACCCCCTTCCTGCCCCTCCCTCACTTCCCCTGTCACCACTCCTCCTGTCCCGCCCCCACTGCCCGTCACCCCTCCTCTTGCCCCTCCCCAATTACCCTGTCACCACTCCTCCTGTCCCGCCCCCACTGCCCCTGTCACCCCTCCTCTTGCCCCTCCCCAATTGCCCCTGTCACCCCTCCTCCTGTCCCACCCCCACTGCCACTGTCACCCCTCCTCCTGTCCCACCCCCACTGCCCCTGTCAGTCCTCCTCCTGCCCCTCCCCCACTGCCCCTGTCACCCCTCCTCCTGCTCCTCCCCCACTGCCCCTGTCACCCCTCCTCCAGCCCCTCCCCCACTGCCCGTCACCCCTCCTCTTGCCCCTCCCCCATTTCCCGTCACTCCTCCTCCTGTCCCGCCCCCACTGCCCCTGTCACCCCTCCTCCTGTCCTGCCCCCACTGCCCGTCACCCCTCCTCCTGCCCCTCCCCCATTGCCCGTCACCCCCTCCTCCTGCCCTGCCCCCAGTGCCCCTGTCACCCCTCCTCCTGCCCCTCCCCCACTGCCCCGTAACCCCTCCTCCTGCCCCGCCCCCAGTGCCCATCACCCCTCCTCCTGCCCCTCCCCCACTGCCCCTGTCACCCCTCCTCTTACCCCTCCCCCACTGCCCCTGTCACCCCTCCTCCTGCCCCTCCCCCACTGCCCCTGTAACCCCTCCTCCTGCCCCTCCCCCATTGACCGTCACCCCTCCTCCTGCCCTGCCCCCAGTGCCCCTGTCACCCCTCCTCCTGCCCCTCCCCCACTGCCCCGTAACCCCTCCTCCTGCCCCGCCCCCAGTGCCCATCACCCCTCCTCCTGCCCCTCCCCCACTGCCCCTGTCACCCCTCCTCTTACCCCTCCCCCACTGCCCCTGTCACCCCTCCTCCTGCCCCTCCCCCACTGCCCCTGTCACCCCTTCTCCTGCCCCGCCCCCAGTGCCCCGTCACCCCCTCCTCCTGCCCCGCCCCCAGTGCCCCTGTCACTCCTCCTCCTGCCCCTCCCCCACTGCCCATCACCCCTCCTCCTGCCCCTCCCCCACTGCCCCTGTCAGCCCTCCTCCTGCCCCTCCCCCATTGCCCGTCACCCCTCCTCCTGCCCTGCCCCCAGTGCCCCTGTCACCCCTCCTCCTGCCCCTCCCCACTGCCCCTGTCACCCCTCCTCCTGCCCCTCCCCCACTGCCCCTGTCACCCCTCCTCCTGCCCCGCCCCCAGTGCCCCTGTCACCCCCTCCTCCTGCCCCGCCCCCAGTGCCCCTGTCACCCCTCCTCCTGCCCCTCCCCCACTGCCCCTGTCACCCCTCCTCCTGCCCCTCCCCCACTGCCCCTGTCACCCCTCCTCTTACCCCTCCCCCACTGCCCCTGTCACCCCTCCTCCTGCCCCTCCCCCACTGCCCCTGTCACCCCTCCTCCTGCCCTGCCCCCACTGCCCCTGTCACCCCTCCTCTTACCCCTCCCCCACTGCCCCTGTCACTCCTCCTCCTGCCCCTCCCCCACTGCCCATCACCCCTCCTCCTGCCCCTCCCCCACTGCCCCTGTCACCCCTCCTCCTGCCCCTCCCCCACTGCCCCTGTCACCCCTCCTCCTGCCCCTCCCCCACTGCCCCTGTCACCCCTCCTCTTACCCCTCCCCCACTGCCCCTGTCACCCCTCCTCCTGCCCCTCCCCCACTGCCCCTGTCACCCCTCCTCCTGCCCCTCCCCCACTGCCCCTGTCACCCCCTCCTCCTGCCTCGCCCAGTTGGGCGCGCGACTAGTAACCGCCTGCTGGCCGCCCTCGGGGTGACGCGCGTACGGGGGCGGGGCGGAGGGCAGCGGCCACTGCCCATTGGCTGAGCGCCTGGCGCGCGCTGCGGGTCGGGGCGGGCGGTTTGAATTCGAACGGCCAGCGGGGGCGGGGG